>NC_025999.2:53428336-53526836 GCF_000442705.2 Elaeis guineensis | reverse complement strand
GACTAACCTGAAAGGACCCAAGAAAGCTTGGGTACCTAAGACAGAAACGTGACCTTTGCTTGCAGGTGTGTCTAGCATCCCAAGAAGGAAACAGGAAATGGTATCTTGACAGCGGATGCTCGAGACACATGACTGGTGATGAATCACAATTCATCACGCTTGATGCTAAGGATGGAGGATGGTCACCTTTGGAGATAATGGCAAAGGAAAGATCATCGGGATAGGTAACATTGGTATCACTCCCTCCAAATACATTGAGAATGTTTTATTAGTTAAAGGTTTAAAGCATAACTTACTTAGCATTAGTCAATTCTGTGATAAAGGTATAAAGTAAGTTTTGAATCATCTGTTGCATCGTGACGAGTCCTATTGACGATGGCATTAAATTTATAGGACATAGGCATGGCAATGTTTATATGGTAGACTTGAATGATTTAACTAAATTAGACATGCAATGCCTAGTTTCCTTAAGTGCTAAATAAATGAGACTAGTTGGCTGTGGCATCGTAGACTTGCACACATTAGCATGCATTCTCTCTCAAAATAATTAAAAAAGGATTTAGTTCTCGGTTTGCCAAAACTGAATTTTGAAAAGGATAGAATTTGTGATGCATGCCATTAGGTAAACAAACTAGAGTATCATTTAAATCCAAAATACTGTTTCAACTTCTAGACCTTTAGAGCTCTTACATATGGATTTATTTGGACCAACTAGAACCACTAGTCTAGGAGGAAAATGATATAGATTTGTATAATTGATGATTACTCTCGTTTTACTTGGGTTTTCTTTTTAGCTCACAAAAATGAAACTTTTCAAATTTTCACTAAATTTCATCGAAAAGTCACTAATGAAAAAGGGTTTTCAATTCAAAATATTAGAAGTGATCATGGAACATAATTTGAAAATCATGACTTTGAAAATTTTTGTGATGAAAATGGAATTGGCCATAACTTCTCTGCTCCTAGGACACCCCAACAGAATGGGGTAGTAGAAAGGAAAAACAGAACCTTAGAAGAAATAGTCCGTACCATGCTTTGTGAAAGCAACCTTCCAAGATATTTTTGGGCAGAAGCTATAACACAGCATGTTACATTTTAAATCGTGCTTTAATTAGACAATTTTTAAAGAAAACCCCCTATGAACTTTGGAAAGGAAGAAAACCAAATATTGTATATTTTCATATTTTTGGTTGCCGATGTTTTGTATTAAATAATGGCAAAGAAAAACTTGGTAAATTTGATGCAAAATCAGATGAAGCAATCTTTCTAGGTTACTCCTCCACTAGTAAAGCATTTAGAGTGTTCAACAAAAGAACTTTAGTAGTTGAGGAGTCCATACATGTTGTCTTTGATGAATCTAACGATCTTCCTTCAAGGAAGAATGAGGGTGTTGATGATGCAGATCCACTAATAGAAGGTATGAAGGAGATCACTCTGAAAGACTCAGCAACTCCAGAAGACAAGGATCAAGAAGTCAAACAAAATGAGAAAGGTGAAGAAATTCAAGAACAACCTCAAGGTACAAATGACTTACCCAAGGAATGGAGGTATGTTCACAACCATCCTAAGGAGTTAATAATTGGTGATCCTATGCATGGGGTAAAACCCGTTCTTCACTTAGAGATGTACTTAATCATTGTGCATTTGTATCTCAACTTGAACCTAAAACTTTTGAAGAAGCTGAGAATGATCATAACTGGATTAATGCTATGCAAGAAGAACTTAATCAATTTGAAAGAAATAATGTTTGGACCTTAGTGAAAAGACCTAAAGATTATTCAATAATTGATACAAAATGGGTCTTTAGAAACAAATTAGATGAGCATGGAAATGTAATTAGAAATAAAGCAAGACTGGTTGCTAAGGGATATAATCAAGAAGAAGGAATTGATTTTGATGAAACCTTTGCACCTGTTGCTAGATTAGAAGCCATTAGACTTCTACTTGCTTATGCTTGCTTTATGAAATTCAAACTATTTCAAATGGATGTTAAAAGTGCATTTTTAAATGGATATATTTCTGAAGAAGTATATGTAGAACAACCCCCTGGATTTGAAAATCATGCTTTTCCCAATCATGTCTTTAGATTAAATAAAGCTTTATATGGTCTAAAACAAGCACCTAGAGCATGGTATGAAAGGCTAAGCAAATTTCTACTAAATAATGGTTTCTCAAGAGGCAATGTAGATACAACCCTATTTATTAAAAGAAACCAAAATGATATGCTAATTATACAAATTTACGTTGATGACATAATTTTTGGGTCTACTAATGAATCCCTTTGTCAAGACTTTGCTAAGCTTATGCAGGGAGAGTTCGAGATGAGCATGATGGGAGAACTCACCTTCTTCCTCGGACTCCAAATCAAACAATCAAAAGAGGGAATCTCCATCACCCAAAGCAAGTACACCAAGGAACTACTCAAAAGATTTGGAATGGAGAACTGCAAACCAATTGGCACACCAATGAGTCCCTCAAGTAAGCTTGACAAGGATGATGAAGGTAAAAGCGTAGACTTAAAATACTACAGAGGTATAATTGGTTCATTATTGTATTTAACTGCAAGTAGGCCTGATATCATGTTTAGTGTTTGCTTATGTGCAAGATATCAATCTAATCCTAAGGAATCTCATTTGAATGCTGTTAAAAGAATCCTTAGATACTTAAATGGTACACAAACTATAGGGTTATGGTACTCTAAGGACTCACAAATTAATTTGTTAGGATATTCTGATGCTGATTTTGCTGGATGTAAATTAGATAGAAAAAGCACAAGTGGAACTTGCCAATTTCTTGGAGTAAACCTAATCTCATGGTTTAGCAAGAAACAAAATTCGGTGGCACTGTCTACGGCTGAGGCCGAATACATTGCAGCCGGAAGTTGTTGTGCTCAAATCTTATGGATTAAGCAACAACTCGAAGATTTTGGAATCAAACTTAATGAAACACCAATAAAATGTGATAATACAAGTACCATAAATCTATCTAAAAATCCAATACAACACTCAAGATCTAAACATATTGAAATAAGACATCATTTTCAAAACAAAAATGTAATTCTTGAATATGTTTGCACTGAAAATCAATTAGCCGATATCTTTACAAAGGCCCTTAGTGAGGATAGATTCTGTGAAATTAGGAGAAATCTAGGAATTCTAGATCCATTTGCTTAAAATTTCTCAATTTTCAAAGAATTGATTAATTTTCAACATCCATCCTGGTCCCAAAAGCTCAGATTTATCACTCTAAAAACTTATCATTGAGCAAAATTCCTTCTCCCAAAATTTCGAATTTTTCTGGAATTTATTTGTATTTTTCCTGAATTTCTGAACTTCATAAGTCGACCCCCATGAGTCGACTCAATGGCAAACTTGTAAATCCCACAAACTTCCCACGGGCTCATTGTTTTTAAACGGGAACCCTGTTTGTGAGACGACTCATCTTCTCATCGTCTTCCTTCCGAAAGCCGTTCTTTCCAACTCTTTTTTGCTCCAAATCTAAGGATCAATTCTGAGGCAATTCTCCCTCCTACTCTCCACCAAAAATCGCCTCCTTGAAAAAGAGATTTCTCGTGCTTTCTCGCATTGCTTGGCGCGGTTTGAACGTGCCCTAGCACTTCACCAAACTTCCAAAATCCACATCTTTTCTCCACTAAAATTCCTCTTTACTCTCTTGTGATCTCTCCTCCACTTAATTCAAGTCTTCTTGTCTGCTACTTTATTGGATATGGCTCCAAAGATGAAACTTCCCCAAAGAAGGAAATCAATCCGTGAGCCTGAGGAAATTGTCCGAAAGAAAAGGCATGCTCAGTCTTCCAGTGTTCCCGATCCAGTTTCAGTACCTGCTCAAGGTCTCTCTCAATCCTCCATAAGTCCCAGTGTAAATCCTCTTTCTGATAGAAAAGTAGAAACTGGGAAAAACATAGATTTTCGGTTCTTTGAGAAAGAAGACTTTACTTTTGCAAGTAAGATCAAAAATTAAGGATGGAAACTTTATTGCTCTCTTAAGGAAGTCACCTATGTTGATCTAGTTAGAGAGTTCTACCAGAACCTACATTATGGAAACGGGTCAGTGACTTCAACAGTCAAGGGGATTGACATATGCTTGGATTCTAGGATATTGGGAGAAATACTTCAGTTGCCTAGTGAAGGATGCTCATATATGGAACTCCCAATTAAAGAAGAAGGGATCATAATCATTTTAGGAGAAACTTTTTCAGGAAGTTTAAACAAATTGGAAGCAAAGCTATTGTCCATTGAGATGAGGGTCCTGCATCAGATAGTTTCAAAACTCTTCTTTCCTAGGAGTGGTAGACATGACTTACTGTCTGGCAGAGATGTATGTGTCATGTTTCATGTCATCACTCAGACCCCCCTAAACCTCCCCGCACTTATGATAGAGGCCATGAGAGAAATTTTGAACAGATCCAAGGCACACTTGCCTTATGGTATGGCCCTTACTAGAGTATTTAGGAGGTTTGGAGTTAGTTGTGAGGGGAGGCACCTACCAAGCTCTCACATGTGGACACTTTCAACCAACACAGCCTGCACCGAATGAGAATTACAAAGACTGTTGGTGGTTGGATCAAGGGCTCTGAAGAAAGAGCTGAGGAGAGAGCTGAGGAAAGAGCTGAAGACAGAACTGAAGGCAGAGTAGAAGAAGAAGGTCCATCTTCTCCTGTACATGATTTCAGGGCAGCTTCACCAGATACCCAGTTCATTCCTGATACTGAGGCTGGCCCTTCTGAGTTTACTAGGATGCCCACACCAGTGTATCAGCCAGAGAGCAGAGCACCTCATCAGAGTTCAGACTGGCTGATGATCAGATCGAGCATATTTCACAGTGTGTGGCTTCTTTGCTGTCTAGCCAGTGGAGTAGTACTTCTTTTGCACCTGGAGCTACCTCTTCTGATCAGACCATTACTCCCCACATCTCCATAGTATTTTAGATGATTTCAGATCAGTCCGTCAGGATACAGCAGCTTGAGGACACAGTCTGGAGACTGACTGGCAGAGTTCTTGACTTGCAGGGGCAAGTCCTTGCATTGGCCCATCCCCAGCCACAGGAGTCTACTATTGAGGTCACAGACCTCACTGCAGAGGCTGGCAGGCTTAGAGGAGCTCTAGAAGGTGGATATGAGCTACTGAGGAAAGAGATCCGAGGATCGAGTGAGCATGCTACCACCCAGTTCACTGCTCTACTTCAATCTGTTTCCAGAGCACTGAACGTACTTGATTCTATCAGACTCATGGTATCAGCCCTAGCATCTCAGTATTCTCAGCCACCCAGTTCATCTCGCTCTCCTACTCGTGGCAGAGGCAGATGGGGTAGAGGACGCACTTCTGATCCATCATCTCCTCACCCTATATCTGATGACTCCGATCATTGACTTATCTTGATCTTTACTAGGTCTAGGAGTTAGTATCTTGTTCTAGGATCTATACCTTGAGGCCATGTATTGACAATTAGCTGGTTGAATTTTATTTTTAAGAACTATGTATTGAAACAATTATGATATTAATGGAATCATCTTTTACCTATATTTCTACCTCTTTGTAATGATCATATGGTTATATATTTTCTTCTCCTTGTTGTTGTTTGCTGTTGATATTTGCTATATTAAGGGGGAGCAAACATCTGTGAAAAAAAAAAAAAACTCTAAAGAGGAAGAAATTAAAGAATATTTCAGAAAAAGAAAAGGAAGAGTTAACTATGTTTGATGATGTCAAAAAGGGGGAGAAATTAAACAAAAACAAAAATTGAAATTAGACAAAAAGCAAAACCCTAAATTATGAGAAAAAGGGAAAAATTAAACAAAAACAAAGATTGGAGAGATTAAAACAAATATTGAAGAAATTAAACAAATATTGGAGAAATTAAACAAAAACAAGGATTGAAAGATTAAACAAAACTTTGAGAAATTTGGTATCAAAATTTGGTATCAGACAGAACTTAAACAAAAAGTTATCCATCAAAGCAAAATTATAAGTACAATGCAAATAAGTATTTTTTATGCTCTGATATATTTTAAAATTCAAACTTGCTCTGATACATCTTTTGAAATTTTATTCACCTTGATACATCTTAAGAAATTTGTTTTACTCTGATACACCCTACAATTTCTTTTAACTTGCTCTGATACATGATAAAATTTAATCCGATACAGTGTGAAGGTTTCTCTGATAAATTATAACATTTGATCTGATACAGTGAGAAAGTTTCTCTGATATATATTTTTTTTGCTCTGATACAGTGTGAAATTTTCTCTGACATTTGCTCTAATACACTGTGAAATTTTCTCTGATATATATTTTTTTTGCTCTGATACAGTGTGAAATTTTCTCTGACATTTGCTCTAATACACTGTAAAATTTTCTCTGATATATTATAAAATTTTTTTGCTCCGATACATTATAAAATCTTTTCTGATATCATTGTAAAAATTATTTTTCTTGCTCTGATACATTGCAAAAGTTATTTATCTTCTCTTGCTCTGAATGATCTAATACCCTTTTCAAATCTTTAAGAAAATGGACAAACTATTTTTGCATTTATATTACATGCCAAAAGAATCATACTCTTTTCAAGCATATACACCTATAATGGATTCTTTTGAAATTAATGCATTAACATAAGTATTTTTGTTCAAATATTTTGTCATCATCAAAAAGGGGGAGATTGTTGCTCCTAGATTGATTTTGATGATTACAAAGCAGATTGAAGGGATACAAATAATTTTAAAATGAAAAAGTCCTTATGCTCTTCAAGGGCAAAATTGTAATTTCACTAAAATCCTGATTTGATAGTACCATTTGGTAGAACAAATGATTTGAAATCTATTGGTGAAAATTTCATTATGTTTGGACTTATATTTTTGAAGTTATGAAGGTTTGAAGTGCATGAGTCGACTCATGAGTCAACTCATGGCACTGTGAGCTGATTGGCACGCAAAAATTCTCCTTGGCACGCTAGTTTTCTGGCTTGGCACGACCTGTGAGTCGACTCATGAGTCGACCCACAAGGCATGAGTCGACTCATGAGTCGACCCCTGCTAATTTGAGCCAAGAATTTCTAGAAAAGCATTCTCTGGTTTTTGCAACAGAGGTCGACTCATGAGTCGACCCCTGAAGCATTAGTTGACTCATGAGTCGACCCCTGCGATGGAAAATGTCAGCAACGGCTATTTTTTTACCCATTTTAATTGCTATTTATGCTTCCTAAAAATCCTCTAACGGCTCTTTATCTACCTAAATTGTTTTCTCTTGCTTCTAATGCTACAAAATGCTTTAAATAGTGAAAGAAATTGCAGATTAAATAGCGGATCAAACGTGAAATCAAAAATAAGAGAAGGAGAGAAGAATAGAAGAAAGGATCCAAAATTTGCAAGAAAAAGCCTGAGATCAACGAAAAATCCAAAAAAGAAAAAGAGAGAGGATCCACAATATACCAGAGAGATTGTGAAAGAGAAAAGCAAGATCTTTCAAGGAGAGAATTCTTCACGTCTATTGTTTCAACCTTGATCTAGAGATCGTTCAAAGCTTTCAAGAGATCTTCAATCAACAATCAACTTCTTCTCAAGCATTCAAGCGTTCATCCACTTTGAGAAAATCGAAAAAGGGGTTCTTCATTTGAGTAAAGCTTTTATTGTTATATTCGCTCATTTAAGGAGCTGTTATTGTATTAATTTGTGCTCTAAATTTTCTAACTCTTTGTGAGTTTTTGTTCTTGTTTTTGGAAGATTTTCAAAACAAGGAAAGGTTGATCCGAACCTGAAATCGGAGTGTTTTGGGTTTACTTGTACCCGGAAAACAAGTGTTCTAGCTTGGGATAGCTAGTGTCGGAGTTTCCGACGTTTTGTATTCGGGTTGAATACAAGGGATAGTGGATTGAAATTCCCAAGTAGGATCTTGGGGAGTGGATGTAGGTGCAAGGTTAGCACCGAACCACTATAAATCTTTGTGTTTGTGGTGTGCTTTATCTCTTCACTTTATTTCTTTATTATATTCTTGCATTCCTGCTTTAGGTAATTAATATTGAATTAAAGTCTTTGTTTTGATCTTCATAAGTAATCTGTTGGGCTTAAAATTTTTAGAAACCCAATTCACCCCCCCCTCTTGGGTTGCATAGCTGGGCAACAAGGAACTTCCGCTGCCCGGGTGCCATAGAAAAAGGTCCAAAGATATCCATCCCCCATTGTGCAAACGGCCATGGGGCACTCAAGGGTATAAGTTCGGAGGTGAGCTGTCTTTGGATATTCGCATATCTCTGACATCGATCACACTTTCTGACATATTCAATGGAGGGACGTGAAGTTATGGGAGATGTTTAAGTCCTCACAAAATTCAGCAAACTTTGCTCCAACAAATTATCGCCCATTATCAGTAATGAGACTTCTGAGTAAGCCGAACCCACAAACGATTGACTTCCAGATGAAATCCTGCACTTTAGCTTTTGTGATTTTCGCCAAAGGTTCAGCTTCGACCCACTTGGTGAAGTAGTCATTGCCATCAGGAGAAACTTCCGCTGCCCGGGTGCCATGGAAAAAGGTCCAAAGATATCCATCCACCATTGTGCAAACGGCCATGGGGCACTCAAGGGTATAAGTTCGGAGGCGAGCTGTCTTTGGATATTCGCATATCTCTGACACCGATCACACTTTCTGACATATTCAATGGAGTCGTGGTACATTGTAGGCCAGTAATAACCTTGTCAGAGTAGTTTGTGGGATAAAGATCTGGCCCCCAGGTGACTTCCGCAGACTCCTTCATGTACCTCCCATAAGGCAAAGTCGGCTTCAGAAGGCCGGAGACATTTCAGGAGGGGCAAAGAGTACGATCTCTTGTATAGCTTATCCTCATAAAGGATATATCAGGAGGCCTGATTTTTGAGCTTTCGAGTTTCTTTTGCATCATCAGGAAGAACCCCATCTTTGAGGTATGCAACCAGTGGGTCAATCCAGCTGGGTTCATGGTTGATCTCCATTACAAGCTGTGGTTCTTCCGTACTTGGACATTTCAGTGTGGAAATTTCAGTGCAAGAGTAAAATGATAATTTTAAAACTTTTTCAAAATTATAATTTTATAATAAAAATTATTAATTAATCTAATTAATTAACATGTATTAACCCTACACAAGGATCTAAATATGATATATATAGCATGCATTTAAATTTGAAATTTAAACTTTTACATTAAATATTTTACTGTTATGTGTTCAAAACACATTACCTTCATGCAGGTAGTCGATCACTGCAGTTTGATCATCGTCGGGAAGGTCTGATCATTGTAATACAGCCACACAGTATGTCTGGCCTCTGCGGATCATCCACACGAAGCTCCTGATCTGATCGGCTCCTTACGAATGCTAGTTCATTGCAGAACCCTTTCGACGGCTGATGCTGATTGAACTCCTTCGATCGGTGTCTGTCGATTCCTCAGATATTCTGGATCATCAGCAAAGATAGTAGAGAGGTTGATGAAGCTCTCTCTGAAGTTTGGTGGACTCACAACACTCGTAGCTCACCTTCTCACTTCCCGAACCCTAGACAGAAACCCTAGGGTACTTTCAGAAAAACCCTGCACCCTTTCTGTTTTCTTTTCTTTTCTCTTCTTTTCTTTTCTTTTCTCACGCAAAAGGCCTTTCTCACGCCACTTTTTCTCTCTCAAAAAGTCATGTGCATGCCCCACCTTCTCTTCTCTTTTTAAAATAGTGCAAGACCATGTCTTTACCGCGTCTTCACCGCGTGAGAGGATAAAGCTAGGTGGTTGCTCACTTGAATTCAAATCGAATTTGAATTCAAATGCCAACCAACCTTTCCTTATCCACTCAAGGTGAGAGAAGAAGGGGGCGTGGGTTCTTTGTGCATGGAGAGTTTACATGAGAAACTTTTTCTCGTGTAGAGCAAGTGGCGCACAAGTGGATAAGGTGGTGCATGGGATTAGTTGCTCATTCAAATTCAAACATCATTTGAATTTGAATGGCCAACTAATCAATCTTTATCCACACAAGTGGTGCATAAGGGAGAATGTGGGAAGGCTTCTGCATGGGAAAAAATTCATGAGAACTTGTTTCTCATGAATTCAAATAGTTGCAGGTGGGTGAGGTGGCGTAGGGAGATAAGTCAAAGGTGGTTTGAAATTTTAAACCAATCTAATTGAACCAACTTTATCAAAATAGGTTAGGCACAATTAAACTAAGTTAAACCCAACATAATTAGGCTTAATTAGGCTCAGTAAAATCCTAATCAAATCAGAAATTGATTAAGACCAATCCTTGATCAGATCAGAGACCAAACTACCTTGGCGATTAGGTCAACTCTTAACCTAATCGGGTCAAACCCAACTGAATCCAATTCAATTGGACTTGATCCAAAAATAATTACTCAATCAAATTGAGTTAATTAATGATTAAATCATTAATTAAATCTCTCATAAATACTGAGTCCAAATTTGATGGGCAATCGGGCATCAAAGGCCATCGACATGAAACCTTGATCGAAGAGTCCCAAACCAGTGGAACTCTTGACCCCGATACCCAAAATGTGTGGAACTCATGATCAGAGAATCTTGATTCTCGATTACAGAGTCTCAGACACATAGGACTCAGAGTCCCCAAGTATTAGGACTTTTGGTCGAAGAGTCCTAGTCCAGTGGGACTCTGCACCAGCCATTAGATCAGATAGGAACCTCTAATGTGTGCGACCCCGCAGGTTCGAACCTAAGCTGGTAGCACAGAAACTAATTCCTGTACTAATTGAAGTGACCATCTAGCAATGGTATCCGACGTTCGGATAGATTGAATAGTCACAATCGCAACACTCAGAACCTACGCGAATATGGTTACTGTATAATTCATCTTTTTGACCCCTGTGTATAGGATGACTCAGGGTTAAACTATCAACCCTGATCAGATCATCCGAATCGTGCTCAACTCAAATAGTCCTGTGACTCCTCACTAGGACTACCCTGGCTAAGATTTTGCTAAATTGAAATATGACTGTACACAGCTCCTGAACTGGAGTGGTCAATCCCATCTGACACACGCACCGACAAGTCAAGTACTTGACTACACCCAGCAGCCTTCCGTCACTGAATTAGAAATTCAGGTAGTCTAGTGCCTAAGTGCAGTGAGTTGCTTGCAAGTCACCATGGCAGTCTCAGGTTAGAGGGACAGTTATACCCATATCCCATCAGAGCAAATCTTGATAGTAGAAAAAGCTCCAGAGTCGGTCACGTTCAGTGCAGATGTACCCTTACATCTCACCTGTATGCCATACCAGTGTCTCCACACTCCTTGGTTAAGAGGACAACCAACCTATATGGCACACAATGACCTATGCTTGATAAACATTGTTGTCTTTGGTAACAACGTATCATTTGGTCCCGAACAGGTATAAGGACTAAACGATAAATCCTCTTTTGTCGAGTCTAAATAGTCCTAAGGACTTCACCACAACACAGGAGTTCATTAGAAGATGAAATAATTTATGATGAAAAATATTAAAATAATTTTTATTAATTTATAATTCATATATTAATATAAGAAAGAGCACAACCATCAACAGACTGATGATTGGCTTTGGGACACTATTTCCAACAATCTCTCACTTGGTCTAAAGCCAATCGGTGCAGTATCTAATACCCATCTTCGACTTGAAGTCATCGAACTCCTTCACCGCAATGGCTTTAGTGAATGGGTCGGCCAGGTTCTCCTTTCCGTCGATCTTCTGAAGGTCGATGTCACTTCTATCCATGATTTTCCAGATAAGATGGTAGCGACATAGAATATATTTCATCTGTTGGTGTGCCTTCGATTCCTTCGCCTGAGCAATGGCTCCAGAGCTGTCACAGTAGAGCAGAACTGGACCAACAAGGGAGGGTGCTACTTCGAGCTCGGTGAGGAATTTTCTTGCGGTGAAGGATATACTCTGCCTCGCAAATTGAATCAGCCACAGTGTGCTGCTTGAAACTCTTCCAGCAGACAGCCCCACCATTAAGGATAAAAATAAATCCCGACATACTCTTGCTGTCATCATGATCAAACTGGAAATTAGAGTCTGTAAATCCTATAAGTCTCAAGTCTGATTCACCATAGACAAGCCACTGGGCCTTAGTATTTCTTAAATAATTCAGGATGGTTTTAACAACCTTCCAGTGATTCTCCCCTGAATCGATTGGTATCTACTCACTACCCCTAGTGAGTATGCCACATCTGGTTGTGTACATGTCATGGCGTACATGATAGATCCCACTGTCGAAGCATATGGAATTCTATCCATAAGCTCTCTCTCTTGAGGTATTGTCGGATAATTCCTCTTCAAGAGAGAAATTCCATGGCCTATCAGTAGATAGTCTTTCTTGAAATTCTTCATGCTGAACCTCTTCAGCATAGTATCAATGTACGTGGACTGGGATAAGCCAAGCATCCTTTTAGATCTATCCCTATAGATCCTCATCACTAGGATGTAAGAAGCTTCTCCCAGATCCTTCATAGAGAACTGTGATGACAGCCAAATCTTTATTCTTTGTAATGCAGGGACATCATTCCCGATTAAGAGAATATCATCCACATACAATACAAAAAATATCACTATTGGACCATTAGCCCACTTATAAATGCAGGGCTCTTCTCCATTCTTAACGAAGCCATACGTCTTGATCGTCCTATCAAAATGTATGTTCCAACTCTGGGATGCCTGCTTAAGTCCATAAATGGACCTCTGTAGCCTGCACAGCTTAGACTCATCTGTGGATGTGAACCCTTCAGGTTGTATCATATACACCTCTTTGTCCAGCTCTCCATTTAAAAAAGCTATCTTCACATCCATCTGTCAGATTTCATAGTTCAGATGGGCAGCTATCGTAAGCATAATCCGAATAGATTTGAGCATTACCACAAGAGAAAATATCTCATCATAGTCTATACCATAACGTTGACGATATCTCTTGGCAACCAGACGGGCTTTATAGGTCTTCACCTTTCCGTCTGCGCCCCTCTTCCTCTTGAAGATCCACTACGCCCTATGGGTTTTACTCCTTCAGGTGGGTCAACCAATGTCCACACATCGTTGACCTTCATGGACTTTATTTCGGATTTCATGGTCTCTAGCCATTTCTCAAAGTCAAATCTCTGCATTGCATCTATGTAGGTGATCGGATCCTAATCATTTTCATCAAGTTCGACAGGATCACCATCCCAGATCAAGAAACTATAATATCTGTCCGGTTGACGTGGTACTCTACCAGACCGCCTTAAGGGTGCAGGAACAATGGGCTCCGGATCTGATCTAACCAAATCTGATTCAGGTTCAGCAACTTGTGTCAGTTTTTTCACCTATCGAACTTTCTCAAGTTCGACCTTAGAGGCAACAGTCCCTTCACCAAGGAACTTCTTTTTTAAAAAGATTGTCTTAAGGCTAACAAACACCTTTTGCTCATCAGCTAGGTAGAAATAATACCCTTTGGTCTCTTTTGGGTACCCTATGAAATAACACTTGTCAGACCTAGGTCCAACCTTGTCCGTAATTAAATGTTTAACATAAGTCGGACACCCCCAAACCCTAAGGTACGAGAGTACTGGCTTACGTCCTATCCATATCTCATATGGCATTTTGGTTACAGACTTACTCAGAACCCTATTTAGAAGGTAACAAGCCGATTCGAGCACATATCCCCAGAGGGAGATCGGCAGACCAGCAAACCCTATCATAGATCGAACCATATCCAACAAGGTCCGATTCCTCCTTTCAGACACACCATTATGCTGTGGTGTTTCAGGAGGAGTCCACTGAGAGAGAATCTCATTCTCCCTAAGATATATCAGAAATTCATTGGAAAGGTATTCACCTCCTTGATCAGATCAAAGAGTTTTAATACACTTTCCAATTTATTTTTCTACCTCATTTCAGAATAGTTTGAACATTTCAAACAACTCCGACTTATGCTTCATTAAGTAGACATACCCATACCTCGATAGGTCATCTGTGAAGGTTATGAAGTAGAAATATCCACCTCTTGCACTTGAGCTCGTGGGTCCACATACATCAGAATGTATCAACCCAAGAGTTCACTAGCTCGCTCACCTTTTTCAGTAAAAGGTGATTTGGTCATCTTCCCAAGAAGATAGGACTCAGAGGTTGGAAGTGATTCACAATCACCAACTTCAAGAATTCCTTCTTGAGCCAACCTATTTATCCTGTTCTTTTTGATATGACCTAGCCTACAGTGCCAAAGGTAGACTTCTGAGATATTATCCATTCTAGGATGTTTACCGAAGGTTTGAACCATATTAACAGGCTGTGATAGTAAGTAAATTTATTATTTAGTTGTCCAACAAACATTGTAACACCATTCAAAATGATATTGCAAACATTTTCTTTTATTAAAAATTCATAACTGTACATGGCCAAAAAGCCTACAGAAGTAATATTTAATAAAAAACTTGGATAATAGTGACATTCACTCAAAATTATATTACGAGAGTTGATTACAAGGTTCATGATTCCTAAAGCTAGAATTGAAACTTTGCTTCTATCTCCAACGTTCAGGAATCTCTCGCCTTCATCAAATCTCCTACTGACCTGCAGACCCTGCATCGAATTACAGATATGATAAGGACTTTCGGTATCCAATACCCAGGCAGTAGTATCACAAATGGAAAAGTTGCAAGGTGTTATCATATGATTATCTTGCTTCTTCTTCAGCCTGTTCGGGTCCAGGGAGGCAATGTATAGAGGATAGTTTCTCTTCCAGTGCCCCTGCTTCTTGCAAAAGAAGCACTCCACCTGGCTCTGGTCAAGCTTGTGCTTCTTGGTCTGACCCTGTGCAGACATCCTTGCATGCGGCTGCACCTTCTTATTCTTCTTCTTCTTATTCTTCATCCCTTTCTTAAAGGATCGAAGACCAGAAGAAGATCCTCCCACAACATTCACCGACTCCTTATGGAGTGGTGGTTCTTCTCAAAGTTCTGCAGTAACCCCAACAAGCCGTGGTAGTTCACTGCAATTTTGTCATCCAAAAATGAGTAAGGGGAGGAAGGACTTGGGCAAAGAATTAAGGATCGCATCCTTACCGAGCTGCTCGTGCAAGGGAAAGCCCAGTTTACTTAGGCGCTCAATCATTTCGATCTACATGATCAGTGACTGAGGCCCATCCCTCATCCGAGCATTAAAAATGGCACAACTAGTTTTGTGCCTTTCAACGTCATCAGGCGTGCCAAAGGAGTCGTTCAACATTTGAAGCATCTCCTACGCTAGGCATTCTCGAACCTGCGGCTGAACTCATCATTCATTACCACCAGCATTATGCACCATACGGTGGTGCGGTCGTTGAGCCACTTCTGATAAGTGTCTCAGACCATTCCTCTAGCATTCGGGGCTGGCTCCTTAGGTGCCGGATCTGTTACTACATAAAGAATCTGTTCATGCTCAAGGATAATTTTCAATTTTCAATACCAGCTATCGAAATTAGGTCCCATGAGCTTGTCATTATCTAATAATGATCGGAGCAACAGGGTAGTGGTCATAGCTGCATAAAGAAAAACCAGACCTTTATTAGTACATAAATTATTAATACTAAAGACTTGAACTTTAGTCTAAAGTTTCTCTCAGTATTTTTACAAACTGGTAGCCTCAACCTCCAATTCGAGGAATTACTTTAATTCCTTAGTGGGTACTAGAATCCACACAAACTACACATGAGCCCAACTTTGGCTGGTCAACCCATGTGCATCTATGGGTAGGTTCATAACCAGTTGTTTCTCTAAACAACTTCTAGTAATTGATTTTTGCCCCAGAACCTAATCAGTAGGCTTTGGCCTCCACTGAAAAGATCTGGTTAGGTCCAACCATTAACATGACTTGATTTGGTGAATCTGACCAATAAATGATCAGACCCGACTTTGGCCGGTCAACCTGACCACCATCAGAAAAACTCAACCAAATGATCATATTATGAATGATAATTCTATTCGTCAATAAGCACCAGGCCTTTGGGCCTCCAGTGATTATTAAACTAATGGACTCATTATCACTCACTTAATGGGAGGCTATGACTTAGTTATCACTATAACTTAATCATTTTTAGAGACCTAATAATTTTTGAAGATTTTATTAAAGGAAAGAAGAGAAGAAATTTACCAGCCAATTTCAATCCTCCCACTGACTTTACCAAGTCAGATTAAAAAAGATTTAATTAAAGCCGACATTAGGAGCACCTAAATCAGTCACACTGATTTACCTAATGACATGGGTGAGCCCTAATCACCAAGTGATCTAATCAAAACCTAACTCACTAGGTTGGCTAGGTAAGTGAGATCAGTGGAAGGGATATGCCATTAACTCATCAGAGATCGAATTAATGTGAGTAGCTCCCAGTTAAAAACCACTGGTCAGACTGCCGAACTTATCTTAGACACCAACCAGTTCATTAGTTTTAATTTGATCAACTTAGTAAATAGGGTTCCATGGCGTAGCCATGAATTAAGTTCATCTTGGTCTAGTTAAAGACATGGACCCATTCAACTACAACTATTGGAGTTGAGTCTAGAGTGTCTTCAACCTAATCTAATTCAACTTTTGATTAGATTTGATCAATTACTCTAATTTAGTCTATTTCTTTAAGCTAACCTTAGGTCTAACCCAATTATGGACCTAATCCATCTAACCCATTGACCTACAAGTTTATGCAATGTCTTAGGTCTTAATTCACAATTCTAGACCAACTAGACAATACTTAATTCTTTTAATTAAGTATTTGGGCTGATGGATCAGGGTTTGGCATTTCAAAATTAATTTTTAAATTTGAAAGTTTTATTTCTATTCACCAAATGTCTTGATTTATTTCACAAACTAATCAGCACATTTCATAAACAGTAATCCTATTGCTAATTACATAAAAGAAAATAACTCAATCAAAATAAATCATGAATATTTCTTTAGATCTAATCTAACACATTCATGATAAATTTTATAATTGAACCTTTACAATTAAGTCCTTTCACTGCTTCATCTGCATGGATATAATCGCTCGGCACTCCTACCGCCATAGGAGAACCCCATCGAATGGGAGAGAGGGCTTTTAAACCCTACTTTTCTCCTATGATCGGACGACCATGGCAACCAACCCAATTAGACTACTTGCTACTTGGATCAAGTATATCTAAATATATCAATTTTAAAATTTAAATTTAAATTTCAAATTTTAAATTTAAATTTTGAATTTTAAATTTCAAACAAATTTCAAATTTCAAATTTCAAATTTTTGAATTTCAAAATTTGAATTTTAAATTTTGAATTTCAAATTTAAAATTTCAAATAAATTTTAAATTTTAAATTTCAAATTTAAACTTTTAGATTACTACTTAATCTATGCATGCAAATATATATCATATTTTAGAACATCTCTGATACCATTTGTGAGAATTTCAGTACAAGGGTAAAATGGTAATTTTAAAACTTTTTAAAATTATAATTTTATAGTAAAAATTATTAATTAATCTAATTAATTAATATATATTAACCCTACATAAGGATCTAAATATGTATATATAGCATACATTTAAATTTAAAATTTAAACTTCTACAGTAAACTTTTACTGTTATGTGTTTAGAACACATTACCTTCATGCAGGTAGTCGATCACTGCAGTCTGATCATCATCGAAAAGGTATAATCATCACAATGCAGCCACACAGTATGTCTGACCTCTGCAGATCATCCATACGAAGCTCCCGATTTGATCGGCTCCTTACGAATGCTAGTTCATTGCAAAACCCTTTCGACGGCTGATGTTGATCGAACTCCATCGATCGATGTCTGTCGATTCTTTGGATGCTCCGAATCATCAGCAGAGATAGTAAAGAGGTTGATGAAGCTTTCCTGAGGTTTGGTAGACTCACGATACTCGTAGGTCACCTTCTCACTTCCTGAACCCTAGGCAGAAACCCTAGGGTACTCTCAGAAAAACCTTGCGCCCTTTCTCTTTTCTTTTCTTTTCTCTTCTTTTCTTTTCTTTTCTCATGCAGAAGGCCTTTCTCACGCCACCCTTTCTCTCTCAGAAAGTCATACACATGCCCCAACTTCTTTTCTCTTTTTAAAATAGTGCAAGACCGCATCTTTACCGCATCTTCACCATGTGAGAGGATAAAGCTAGGTGGTTGCTCACTTGAATTCAAATCGAATTTGAATTCAAATGCCAACCAACCTATCCTTATCCACTCAAGGTGAGAGAAGAAGGGGGCGTGGGTTCTTTGTGCGTGGAGAGTTTACACGAGAAACTTTTTCTCATGTAGAGCAAGTGGCACACAAGTGGATAAGGTGGCGCATGGGATTAGTTGCTCATTCAAATTTAAACATCATTTGAATTTGAATAGCCAACTAATCAATCTTTATCCACACAAGTGACACACAAGGGAGGGTGCGGGAAGGCTTCTGTGTGGGAAAAAATTCATGAGAACTTGTTTCTCATGAATTCAAATAGGTGCAGGTGGGTGAGGTGGCGCAGAGAGATAAGTCAAAGGTGGTTTGAAATTTTAAAACAATCTAATTGAACCAACTTTACCAAAATAGGTTAGGCACAATTAGACTAAGTTAAATCCAACACAATTAGGCTTAATTAGGCTCAATAAAATTCTAATAAAATTAAAAATTGACTAAGCCCAACCCTTGATCAGATCAGGGACCAAACCACCTTGGCGATTAGGTCAACTCTTAACCTAATCGGGTCAAACCCAACTGAATCCAATTCAATTGGACTTGATCCAAAAATAATTACTCAATCAAATTAAGTTAATTAGCGATCAAATTACTAATTAAATCTCTCATAAATATTGAGTCCAAATTCGATGGGCAATCGGGCATCAAAGTCCATCGATATGAAACCTTGATCGAAGAGTCCCAAACCATGGAACTCTTGACCCCGGCACCCAAAATGTATGGAACTCATGATCAGAGAATCTTGATTCTCGATTATAGAGTCCCAGATATGTAGGACTCAAAGTCTCCAAGTATTAAAACTCTTGGTCGAAGAGTCCCGTCCAGTGAGACTCTGCACCAGCCATCAGATCAGATAGGAACCTCTAATGTGTGTGATCTCGCAGGTTCGAACCTAAGCCGATAGCATAGAAACTAATTTCTGTACTAATCAAAGTGACCATCTAGCAATAGTACCCGACATCTGGATAGGTTGAATAGTCACAATCGCAACACTCAGAACCTACACGAATATGGTTACTGTATAATTCATCCCTTTTGACCCCTGTGTATAGGATGACTCAGGGTTAAACTGTCAACCCTGATCAGATCATCCGAATCGTGCTCAACTCAAACAGTCCTGTGACTCCTCACTAGGACTACCCTGACCAAGATTTTGCTAAATTAAAATACGACTGTACACAGCTCCTGAACTAGAGTGGTCAATCCCATCTTGACACACGCACCGATAAGTCAAGTACTTGACTACACCTAGCAGCCTTCCGTCATTGAATTAAAAATTCAAGTAGTCCAATACCTAAGTGCAGTGAGTTGCTTGCAAGTCACCGTGACGGTCTTAGATCGGAGGGACAGTTATACCCATATCCTATCGGAGCAAATCTTGACAGCAAAAAAAGCTCCAGAGTCGGTCACGTTCAGTGCAGATGTACCCTTACATCTCACCTGTATGCCATACCAGTGTCTCCACACTCCTTGGTTAAGAAGACAACCAACCTTGGCACACAATGACCTATGCTTGATAAACGTTGTTGTCCTTGGTAACAACATATCATTTGGTCGCGAACAGGTTTAAGGACTAAACGATAAATCTTCCTTTGTCGATTCTAAATAGTCCTAAGGACTTCACCACAACACAGGAGTTCATTAGAAGATGAAATAATTTGTGATAAAAATATCAAAATAACTTTTATTAATTTATAATTTATATACTAATACAAGAAATAGCACAACTATCAACAGGCTGACGATTGGCTTTGGGATACTATTCCCAATATTCAGAACTTCGAAGAAGACTTCCTTGGATAGTTCAGTCGGAGCCAGTGTAGCCAACTTGGAGAGAAGATCGGTCCTGGTATTTTCTGCTCTTGAATCTGTTTGATGTCAAAGCTGTCAAAGGCAGGGATGATCTCTTTTATTTTTTCAAGATACTTGGCCATACTGTCCTCCCGAGCTTCATAGTTTCTGCTGACTTATCCCACCATCAATTGGGAGTCACTGTAGACTTGAAACCGATCTACTTCTAATTCTTTGGCAATCTTCAGTCCTGCAATCAGAGCTTCATATTCTACTCCATTATTTATCGCAGGAAATTCGAAGCGCAGTGCGTACTCCATGATAATTTCTTCTAGATTGACCAAGATCAGGCCCACGCCTGCGCCTGACATGTTGGAGGAACCATCCACATAGAGGGTCCAAAAACCATCAGGGAGATCTGTTCTTTCTTCAGGGGAGTTCGGCTGGAGCCCTGTGTTATCAGCTTCACCTCATTCAAGTTCGACTTCTTTAGGAATAGTGCATTCCACTATGAAGTCTGCTAATATCTAGGCTTTTATCGTCGGTCGATAGTTGATGTTGAATTTTATGAGCTCGACCATCCATTTTGCTATCCTTCCGAAAGTATCCGCTCGATGCAGAACTGCCTTAATCAGCTGGTCGGTGAGCAGTGTTATGGTGTGCCCTTGAAAGTAAGGTCGGAGCCTTCAGGCTGCAATCAACAGGATGTAAGTTAGTTTCTCTAACTTAGTGTACCTAGTTTCGACATCTCTCAATACTCGACTTATGTAGTAGATCGACTGTAGATCGACTGTTGAACTAGTTTCCTTAACCAGAACTACTACGAGAGCTACAGGGGAGACCGCCAGATACAGGAACAACTCCTTTCTAGGTTCGGGCTTTGTCAATAGCGGAGGTGAGCCGAGATAGTTCTTCAATTCTTCGAACGCTTGCTGACATTCAGTGGTCCAACAGAAGTTCTTCGACAGCTTGAGAGTCTGAAAGAAAGGTAGGCACCGTTCAGTCGACCTTGAGATGAAATGATTCAGGGCTGCTACTCTCCCAGTAAGGCACTGAATTCCTTTATTGACTTCGGGGCGATCATTTCCTAGATGGCACGAATCTTTTTCGATTTGCTTCGATCCCACGCTCCGATACCATAAAGCCAAGAATTTCTCTAAGGTTACTCCAAAAATGCACTTGGTTGGTTCAGTTTCATCTTGTATTTTCGAAGGACACTGAAGGTCTCCTCAAGGTCGGCGATGTGGTTCATTAAGGATTTGCTTTTTACAAACATGTCATCTACGTAGACCTCCATGTTGCGCTGATCTGCTCTTTGAAGATTTTGTTCACCAGTCGTTGATAGGTCGCCCCTACATTTTTGAGGCCAAAAGGCATGACCCTGTAACAGTAAAGACCACAGTCAGTGATAAAAGTAGTTTTTTCTTCGTCCTCTGGTGCCATCCTGATTTGATTGTAGCCGGAGAATGCATCCATAAAAGTGAGAAGCTCGTGGCCCGAGGTTGCATCCACTAATTGATCAATTCTGGGTAGAGGGTAACTGTCCTTAGGACAGGCTTTGTTCAGCTTTTTGAAGTCTATACACATCCTCCACTTGCCGTTTGCCTTTTTGATGAGAACCACATTGGAGACCCAGTTCGGATAGTTGACTTCTCTGATGAACCCGACTTTCTGGAGTTTATCAACTTCCTCAGCTATTGCCTTCTACCTTTCCGATGCATGACCTCAGATTTTTTCCTTCATCGATTGATGTTTGAGATTAACAGCTAGATGGTGTTTCATGACTTTCGCATCAATCCCCGGCATGTCCGTCGGAATCCAAGGAAAACATCCACATTCTTTTGTAGAAAATTGATGAGCTGTGTCCGTACCTCTTCTCTCAGGTTGGAGCCGATCTTCACCATGTGCTCTTCATTCCCATTGTTCAAAGGAATTGAGATAAGATCTTCAATTGGCTCATTCCATTCTTCAGCAAGGTCATCATGGGTGTCTAATCCATCAACCGGATAGGGGTCAGACTGACCATTTCTTTGTAAGGCTATGTTATAGCAGTGTCTTGCTAGGACTTGATCTCCTCTGACCTCTCCGACCTCTTGGCTGGTAGAAAATTTCAACTTCAAATGGTAGGTCGATACCACAGCTCGGAGGGCGTTAAGATCAGGTCGGCCGAGTATTGCGTTGTAGGCAGACGGCGTCCTTACTACCAGAAAATCCACTTGCACTCTTAATTATTTCGGGCACCGACCTGCAACTACGGTCAAAGTTATTACTCCTTCCACTGGCACAGCATCGCCAGTGAACCCTACCAATGGAAGCTTATCGGCCCTAATCGATCATTCAGAATGGACATCTTTGAGAATGCATCATAAAAAAAATATCAATCGAGCTTTCATTATCAACAAGAATGCGACGTACATCATAGTAAGTAATATTTAAAGAAACTACAACCGCATCATTATGGGAGAATTGAATCTCCTATGCATCTTCTTCAGTAAAAGTTATAGATTCTTCAATTCTCTATCACTTGGGTGGTCCGACGATCCACTGGCTACTCTCCACCGGGGTCCTCCAGAGATGGTGTTGATAATCCCGATTGGAGATCGATCTTCAGGCTGTTCTTCCCTCCTTGGCAGCTCTGGTTGTGGTAGGGCCCTCGATCGATCTTCCCTATCTTCAGACCGACGTCGAATGAATCTGTTGAGCCGACCTCGTCTGATGAGCTCCTCGATCTCATCTCGAAGCTGAATACACTCTTCCGTGTCGTGGCCATGGTCGTGATGATAGAGGCAGAACTTGTTAGGGTTGCACTTCCGAGGTGTGTGCACATCTTTTTCGCCTTGGCAGCTGCTCCCTGATCTCCATCAGCACTTGAGTTTTTGGAGCATTGAGAGGGGCGTAGCTGTGGAATCTTCCTAGGGGAGAGCTCCGTCGAACTCTGCGGTCCGGGCTTCTCTGCCTACGAACTCGGGGGGGAGTTCAGACACGCTTGTGTCTGGAGGGAGTTCGAAAATGTAGCTGAGCTTCACTCTGCCCTTTTTCAGCTGCGGGCTTACTGGAGTCGCCTGCCTGCCGCTCTTTCACAGCCTCCTCGTCCTTCAACTTGAAGGCTTCCTCTGCTCGAGCATATCCTTCAGCTCGAGCCAGCAAATCAGTGAAGTTTCTGGGATACTTCTTTTTCAATAAAAATAGAAGGTCATTCTTTTGAAGACCGCTCTTCAGGGCGGCCATTGCAACTGATTGATCCAAGTTTCGGACCTCCAATCCGGCAGCGTTAAAATAGTTGATATAAGTTTGGATGGATTCTCCCTCCTTTTGCTTGATGTTGATGAGGGACTCTGAACCTCTCGAGGATGTCGGTTGCTGACAAAATGAGCCACAAACTGGTGGCTCATTTGATCAAAAGAGAAGATAGTACCCGACTTCAATGTCGAGTACCAATTTCTTGCTGCTCCCTTCAAGGTAGATGAAAAAGCTGGACACAAGATGGCATCTGGTGCACCATGGAGCAGCATCATTATCTGGAAGGCCTCCAGGTGGTCAACCAGATCTGAGGTTCCGTTGTAGCTCTCAAATTGGGGGAGTTGAAGTTCAACGAGATTGGTTCCTGCATAATCCTTTGAGAAAAAGGAGGGTTAGTACAGATATCCTCACCATAAGTAGGGGGAGCATGGCGGAGCTCTTCGATCCATCGGTTCATCTCTTGGAACCTTTGATCCAAGAGATCCTCTCGATCGTGAATCTTGAGGATCTTCTAGCAGAACGAAGGTAGGGATCTTTAGGGGTGGAATCATGATCAGACAGAGGGCTCTCCACCCTCTGCTTCTCTTTCTGGGGGATACAGGGTGACTGGCCCAAGTGGGCCACCCGATCGTCGGTTTTTGGAACTTCGACGATGCTCTTTCCAGCCGCACAGATGCCCGCGGCTGCTGCTGCTGCTGCATGGCCTGCACCACTTCAATGATGCCCCTGACCTGCTGAACCAGCAAGTTGAACTGCTCTATGATGACTGTCGTTGTCGGAGGAGGAGGAGCTTGAAAAATTGGAGACGAGCCGAAGCCAGCGGATCTTACTGAGATCTGGCCATGGAGGCTGTAGATCGCCTGGTGGATGCCTTTCGGGGAGGCATCAGGTTGGGATCTGGTCGGAGAAGAAGAAGAAGATGTCAAAGAAGATGATCGGAGATAGTCCCGTTGAGTACTCCTTTAAGAATAAGGATCCTGCGAAGACACAGACCCTCCCTCTAGCGCCAATTCTATTGGTGCAGAATTCTGCTGATGCCGGAGAAGCTGGAGTCGAGGGGATCACGGCCACCATCGGACCTGCAAGAAAAGTCTAAACCAGAGTTGGGGGTGCTCCGACAAGACCCTCCGATGCTTAAGTCAGTACTCTGCTTCAACAAAAATGAAGTACTCGAATAGGATTTTAGCAGAGTTTAGAGATAGTACTTAGAGCCTAGAAGAGAATATATCTGGGGGGTCTCTTTTATAGATGGGTGAGCGTAACCGATTGACAGCGACATCCGTAACTGTCTGGTAGTGGGCCGTTCGGGGCCACATGGAGTTTGTTACGGAGAGTAGTGGTGTCCGTTGTCGTGACTTGCCGGAGAGTTTGGGTCAGACGGCTGAAGCTCGGTTAGGATGTCTGGTGGAGTGGAATAGCTCTCTGTCTCAGCAATCTAAGAGAAGCTCGGATGTTTCTGAGGTTGCTGATGGGTTAACTATTGTTGGGTGCCTTAGGCGTTGATGCTACAGACGGAAGTCATCTGCTGTAGAAGCCCAGACAAAAATTTTCTGTTGGAAAAATCTGGCTGGAGTTCGATTGCTAGAGAAGTTGTCTGAAATTTGTCTGATGTAGAAGCTTGTCTGAAGACTGTCCGCTAGAGAGGTCTGGTTGCATGAGGAATCCGACAGAAGGTCGATTGATAGCAGAATTTGGAAGGCGCTATAGAAGGTTGATCGAGAGGAGAATTGAAAGACATTGTGGAAGTTCGTTCGCTGGAGGAGTCTGGAGGACACTGTGGAAGGTCGACCATTGGAGGGGTCGAAGGGAATTTGTACGTTGGAGGGGTCTGGTTGGCACTATTGAAGTCCAGTTGGCGCTGTTGAAGGTTGATGGCTGGAGAAGTATGAAGACATCAGAGACAGTCGGTCACTGTAGAAATTGGCTATTGGAGCTCATCCGTTGTAGAAGTTCCTCTAAAATCCAATTCTGTTGTAGAAGTTCGAACGGAGTTCGATTCTTATAGGAGTCCGAAGGAGGCCGTTTACTGTAGAAGCTCGGATGGAGATCGATTGTCATGGAAGCCCGGATGGAGACCGCTTATTGTAGCAGCTCGAAAGGAGATCGATTGCTGTGGAAGTCCGGATGGAGACCGCTTATTGTAGAAGCTCGACTGAAGTCCGCTTGCAATAGAAGTTCGGACAGAATTCGCTTACTGTAGAAGCTTGGATGAAATTTGGAAGGCGGTCGACCACTGTAGAAACTTGGATGGAGTCTGGTTACTATAGAAGTCCTGCTGCTAGAGAAGCCCGAACATTGATGAAGCTCGAAAGAAGCTTGGAGTAAAGTCGATCATGATAGGAGGAAGTCTGGAAGAGATTCGGAGAGTAGTCGATCACTATAAAAAATCGACTGATAGTGAAGCCTAGAGAGCATTTGGAGTAATCTGATAGACGACTGAAGGAGCTCATTATTAGAGAAGTCCAAAGGGTACGATAGGAGTTCATCCATTGGAGGAATCTGGAGGACACTGTGGAAGATCGACTGCTGGAGGAGTCCGGATGGTATCATGGAAGCTCGGACGGTCGGGGAGTTCAGAAAGATGCCGCACAAGGTCGAAAGTCGGAAGAGTCCTGGAAGTGTTGGCCTCTTACAAACTTTGGCTGGGGTTATTTTATACCCAACAGGACTCAAATACAAGTTTCAAGATTCCTAATACTAGAACTGGAACTGGTCTTCCATCTCCAATGTTCAAAAACCTCTCGCCTTGCTCGAATCTCTTACTGACCTGCAACCCCTGCAACGAATTGCAAATATGGTAAGGGCTACTGGTATCCAATATCCAGTCAGTTATATCACAAATAGAAAATTACAAGGAGTTATCATATAAATACCTTGTCCAGCAACAGCTTGCTGCTTTCTCTGCCTGTTCGGATCTAGGGAGGCAATGTACTGAGGACAGTTCCTCTTTCAATGCCCTGTTTCTTGCAAAAGAAGCATTCAGCTTGACTCTTATCGGGCTTGATCTTTTTGGTCTGGCCCTGCACTGATATCCCAGCCTGAACTTGCACCTTCTTCACTTGCTTCTTCTTGTTCTTCTTCCCTTTCTTAAAGGGTCGAGACCAGAAGACGAACCTCCCACTCAGTTCACCAACTCCTTGTGGAGTTGGTGATCCTTCTCAAAGTTCTAAAGCAACCCCAGTAACCCGTGGTAGTTTACTTCAGATTTTGTCATTCTATAATGAGTGAGGAATGGGAGATAAGATTTGGACAGCGAGTTCAGTATTGCATCTTTCCCAAGTTGCTCATACAAAAAAAAGCCAAGCTTGCTCAAATGCTCCATCAGCTCGATCATGTACAATATATGATCAGTGACAGAGGTACCATCCCGTATTTTGATGTTGAAGATGGCACAACTAGTCTTGTGCCTCTCTACTCATCGGATATGCCAAAGGCATCCTCCAACACTTGAAGCATGTCCTTTGGCTGAGTCGTCTCAAATTTGTGACTGAACTCATCGCTCATGGCAGCCAGCATGATGCAGCGCACCGTGGTCCGGTCACTGAGCCACTTCTGGTAAGTATCTCTAACTATTTCAGTGCATTGGCAGCTGGCAATTTAGGTGTAGGATCCGTTACCACATATAGGATCCGTTCATGCTCCAAAACTATCTTCAACTTTCGGTACCAGCTACCAAAGTTGGGTCCCACCAACTTATCATTGTCCAACAATAATCAGAGCATAAGGAAGTGGCCATATTTGTACAAAAAAAAATTATAATCTAATTAGTAATTGATTTATTAAACCTAAAGATTTAGACTTTAATCAAAAGATTTCTCCCACTATTTTATTCGAATTGATAGCCTCTACCTCCAATTCGAAGAATTACCCTAATTCTTAGTGGGTACTAGAATCCACTTAGACTACACACAAGCCTAACTTTGGTTGGCTAACCCATGTACATCTAAGAGTAGGTTCATAACTAATTATTTCTTTAAATAATTTTTAGTAATTTTAATTTTACCTCAATCCCTAATCATTAGGCTTTGGCCTCCACTGAAAAGGTCTGGTTAGGTCCAACCATTAACATGACCATACTTGCCCATCTAGCCAATGAATGATTTGGCCCAACTTTGGTTGGCTAATCTAACCACCATTTAGAAAGATGCAGTCAAGAAATCATATTATGAATGATAATTCTATCAGTCGATAAGCACCAGGCCTTTGGGCCTCCAATGATTATCCAACTGATGGACCCATTATCATCCACTTAATGGGAGGCTATGATCTAGTTATCATCATAACTATTTCATTTTAAGGACCTAATAATTTTAGAGGATTTAATTGATTTAGAAGAAGAGGTCAGATGAACCAGCTTATCATGATCCTCCTAGTGCTTCACCAGTCAGCTTAAGGGAGACCATTAAAAGGGTTGGTCTAGGAGCACCTAAATCAGTCATACTGATTTACTTAGCTGACATGGGTCAGCTCGAATAGTCAAATGATCCAATCAAAATATAATTTCACCAAGAGGTCAGGTAAGTTCGATCGGTGAGAGGGTCTGCCAAAGCTTGCCTTAGACACCATCAGAAATGGCCAGGTAAGTGGGCTCCCAATTAAAAACCATCGGTCTGGTTTACCTTAGACACCAATTGGTTTAATTAGTTTCGATTGGATCAACCTAACAGTTCGTGCTATACCGCTTAGCCAAGAATCAAGTCCATTTGGTTCTCGTTAAAGATATGGATTTGACCAACTACAACTATTGTAATTGATCTAGAGAATCCTTGACCTAATCTAAGACAATAATTGATTAGATTTAGTCAATTCTCTAATTAAGTCCATCTTTAATCTAACCTTAAGTCTAACCCAATTAATGGACCTAATTCCCACTAATCCGTTAACCCAATGTGTTATGGTTTGTGTCTTAGGTTCTTCAATTCATAATCCTAGAACCTAATCAAAACAACTTCTTAATTCTTAATTAAGTTTTGGACTGAGGGTTGGGGTCCGACTTTTTGAAAATAATTTTTATGTTTGTAACATAATTTTACAATATAGTTCTACCAACCAAGTTGCATATTTGATTCATAATCAAGATGCAAATGAAATAAACATGAAACTACTTTAGATCTAATCTAAATAGGTTTATGTAATTGAAACCAGTTTAACTTTATACTGCACAAATTTTTCAAACAAAAATATAATGGTTCTTTGTGCAGGTTATATTAACAAAGAGATTTTATTTTAGATCTAAACATCTTTTAAATCTAATAAATTATAAATTTAATCTAGATCATATTTAATAAATTTATGATTAAAGATAGATCTACACGAACTAGGATAACCTTTGCACTGTAAGGGATAAACCTTACAGCAGGACAACCTTACAGTTCGTGATTGATCTAAAAATTTTATTTTAGATTTAATAATCAGATTATAAATTAAATCTAATCTAAAAAATAATCTAAGTATGTATAAATAATCATGTAATAAACCACCGAGACTCTGATACCAATTTAAGGAACCGATCTAGGGTTTCAGGATTAGATCTTGAAATTTTTTCAAGATCATGCAGTGGAAGACTAAAATAAATCAAAATTTATTTTATAAAATAAGAGAATTTCTAGATCTAAGATCCTATTACATGATTATTACATGGTATTAAATCAAAAATTAAAACATATAGAGAATGAACTACATGTCGATTATATCAACATGTTTCTATGCTACATCTAATGTATGTAATAAATAATAGATCAAATCTATTACCTTGCAAGTTAGACATTCTAACCTTGCTGATCTCGGCGATGTTTCAAACCACACATGTGTCTGGCCTCTAGGAGTCATCCACATGAGCCCACGAATCTCGATCAGAAGTCTTGCTCTAGAAAATCAGCACAGTATGCTAGTACTGCGCTGATCCTTTTTCGATGGTTGATCAGGTGCCTCCTTCTTTATGATTTGGACTCTTCCAAAGATGAAAAGTAGGATGAAGAGTTTCAAATCTGAGATGCTCTCAGAAAACTCAAGATGGAGGAAGGAAAGAGATGAGCACAACAACCCTAGAAGAAGACCCTCTTCTTCTTCTCTTTGCTCTCTCTAGACACCCTATCTTGTGTCTATTATATCTCCACGACCCAACCTTCTTTCTCTTTAATTTTTGGACACCCCAAAGGTCTCTCTTTGATCTATTTTTCACAAAAAATTATAAAGAAATTTATTTTATATAGAGAGGTATGATAGAGTCCTTGTCTAGGTCAAATACCTAGTCAAGGTTTATCCAAACATGGCAAGATAAGGGGTGCCCAACTCTTGGGCGCCCCCTCCTTCTTTTTGTGTGTGGATCAATAGCAAAGGGTGCCTATCAAGTGTCATAAAAGTCATAAAAATATTAAGAAAAATTTGGATAAAATCGATGCAAAAAGGAAAGAGTTTTGGATTTTTAAAACTCTATCTCATAGAATTTGAAATCCAAACTTATTCCTACTTTGATTTGATCCACAACCATCTTCCATGAAGAGAGGAAACCTTTTCGGCATGGTGAAGACCTGGGAGAGGATTTTTATCGCACTAAATAAGAGGAAATTGGCATGGAATAAGAGAGAGGGTGTGGGGGGCTTATGTGGCGCAAGGTAGAATCCTAGTCTATCTTATGACTTGTTTTAATTTAGTTTCTCAAACTAAATCAAACCAAAATTAGATCAATCCAATTAAAATAGGTCTTAACCTAACTAAGAACTAATTTAATCAGATTAAATTAGATTTAAATCCATTTTAATTTTCTAATCAAATTAGAAATTAGGTTGACCTAAGTCCTAATTGAACTAGGATTAGTTTTTCCTTGCACTTGACTTATCCAATAAGCCAATTGGACTTGATCCAATCAAGTCCAAACTAAATCTAATTAAATCATATTCAATTAAACTTAATCTCAGCCCATTGTCTTAATCAAATTAAGTCAATTAGCAATCGAATTGCTAATCGATCCTCCTACAACACTTGCACTAGATTAAATATCAATCGTATTGATCGTTTAACCCTAGAACGATTCTTAATCATTGATCAACCATTCGATCGGATCGTAAACTCTAATGTATGTAATCTCATATATCCGAACCTAAGCCAGTAGTACAGAAATAAATTTTTATACCAATCAAAGTGACCATCTAGCAATGGTACCCGACGGCCGGATAGGTCGAATGTGTAGAATAACATCCTTAGAACCCATGCAGATATAGTTTCCATATAATTCATCTCTTGACCAAAATGATCATAGGACACCTCAAAGTTCCACTATCAACTCTGATCAGGTTGTCCACATTGTATTTCAAAATATCAAATCTATCTGATGGATTATCTTGGCCAAGATTTGCTAAATTGAAATACAGCGACTCATTCTTCTCTAACTCTTGGAGTGATCAATCTCATCTTGATCACACTCTGACTTTACAAGTACTTGACTGTGCCCAGAAGCCTTTCATCACTGAATTAAAAATTTAGTTAGTCCAGTACCAAAGCACAGTGAGTTGCTTGCAAGTCACTGAGGCGATCTCAGATCTAAGGGACACTTATACCTATATCCCATTAGAGACATTCTCGACAGTAGAATGCTCTGAAGTTGGTCATGTTCAATGATGATGTACCCTTACATCTCATCTGTATGTCATACCAGTGTCTCCACACTCCTTGGTTAAGAGGACAACCAACCCATATGGCCTACAGCGACCTATGCTTGATAGAAGCTGTCATCCTTATTAATAGCCTCTCATTTGATCATGAACAATTTTAAGGACTAATTGATAAATCCTTTCTTTATCGAACTTAAATAGTCCTAAGGACTTCATCATAACAATGGAGTTCATTAGAAGATAAAAACTTATGATGAAAATATCAAAAATATATTTTATTTATTAACAAATCAATTACAATACTTGGTTGCTCAACCGTCAATAGCTTAATGATTAGCTTTTGGGACATATTTTTCAATACTACTCACTCGTCAGTGGTCTTTCTCGATGTTGCAGTGGTGTGACTTGTCTTTTGACCTATGGTGTATTGGCTATTCATAGTGAGGCTACATAGTTTGACTGCATATTTTCTTGATCTCTAGTCATTCGGATCCTTGCTGTATATGTTGGCTATTGTAGGTTCAGGTTCACTGTTGGACTAGGATGCACCTAGATGGAATCTATCGATCTTGGTAGAAAAAGAGAAGTCCTGTGTGATTCATAAGACTGAGTTCAAAAATCTTTGACCAGAGTATGTGTGAATACTGAAAAAAAAATTTTACGAGATTCACAAATAAATTCAAGTCGAGCCAATCTAGCATACGAATGACGATGGGGTTTAATGAGTTCTCCATGATCTCCGTCAAGTCGGAACTCACGATAGAGGATTTGTATCATACGATAACTGCACCTAGAGGTTCATTTTTCTATTCTGTTGGATTATCACTATATATTGCTAGATGTCACTGGTGGCTCATGAGAACTTACTATGATAATTTTCGGATCAACAATCTTTATTGAGATGAGTTAAAATCATTTCAGTCCATCGAAAAGAGTTTCGACGATACTGTGATAGAGATCACAGTATATTTCACTATTTGATAGAATAGAACCTGAGGGGTCACCACAAAAAGAGCATGACCTGATGAATGGCTTGCATCATATTTGAATTATCAATTGAATTGATAGTTTGAATTTTAAAACTGCTAATTTGTAATCGTTATAGTTTTGACAGCTACTAATTGTTAGCGCAGAGACTTAATTATAAATGTTATAATTTTTTTGAGACTGATTAAATTATAAATTAAGTTTTAATTAATTTAAATTAAATTAATTTTAATTTAATTTAATTTAATATCAATTGAGTTTAATTATCTAAATTAGATTTAGATTTCAAGCTTGATTGAATCAGGCTTGACAGTCTTTTCAAATTGGCTCATTTTGGACTCGATTTGAATCTGATTGAGGCCCTATTTGAACGAAATGAACCATCGCTCAGAGAGCTCAAGTTCTCTAAGACTTTTTTTTTAAAAATCAATCCAGAAAGAAAAGTGGAGCATTATTTTTCTTGAGCTCCTTTCTTCTTGCATGCGTGAAGGAGAGGGGGCGTCAATAGTTGGCGCCTTATTGGCGCCCCACCTTATCTGAAACTCTTTTTCATCCAGATTTTTTTTATTTGAATTTGATTTAAAATAAGATAAAAATCACTCTAATTAGGATATGAAAGATTAATTTTGTATGATAAAAAAAATTGGAGAAGTTGGGATGTGCACTTATTAAGAGGAGATTTCTTTCTTACAATACATCCTTATCTCAATGCCCTTCTACCCCTTTGATTTGGATTTAACACTTGGGATCAAATGGGATTTGATCTTTTAAGGCAATAAGAAGTGGTTTTGCATGAGATAAGAAAGGTTGGTGTGACAAAAAGAAGAGAGGGCATGAGGTCTTTGATGTGAATATGTGAGGCACTTTCTTTCTTACATCTTTCTCTCCTTCCCAACATCTTCCTCTCCTTTCTCTCCTTCATCCAATGTCCAGATCTATTTGTAATCAGATCTAAGAAGAGAAAAAAAAAAAAAAGAAAAAGAGAAGAAGAAGGGTTTTTCTTCTCTTCATGGTGATCTGATTCAGATCCCATCGGATCTACATAAAAGAGTTCGTATAGCGATCTTCTTCTTCAAGATCTAGAAGAAGAGATCTAGATCCAAAGATGAGGAGCGAGATCTACAAGGTGCTAGCACACCAGTGATCTGATACTTCGATCAGACGACTTCATGTGGATACCAGTAGAGGTCGGGCATGTGCCCGCTACGATCAGAACCTGGGACATCCATAGAATTCGAGGTATGGAGATTTGATCTCCATTGATTTTTCTAACCATTTGTTTTTGTTCAGATTTCAGATCGTGGGTACTTGTTCATATCAAGATCTTTATTATAATTTTTAAATTTAATCTGATATATGAATAAATTAAAATTATTTTAATTTATTTATTTTTGCCTCATAGATCTTTAGAAAAAATTTTTAAACTACACAATACGAAATCGTAGCGATTTTCTAACAGTGGTATCAAAGCATAGGTTCTGATATGAATATAAAATTTTTTCAAATCTAATATCTGATTTGTAGAAATCAGATCTGAAGGTTAGTTAGATGATCATATCATTCTAAAATAAGATTGCCCTGGCATAATCCCTGTTATGCTGAACGGTTGTCTTAAGATGATGTAGAACATCAATTAAAATTAGATTTAATTTTTGTACATATTGTAATATAATTATAGGATTATTTTAGATCTAAAATTATTTTAGATTTAAAATAAATTATGAGTTATTCAGATCTGAAATTGGTTTTAGATCTAAAAATTTTAATTAGGGTGTAATTTGGATCTAGTATGGTTGTTGAAATTTTTCTTATATGCATAGACTCATAGTTATTGTTCATATATTTGATATGTAAAAGATAATTAGATCTAATTTTTTAATTGATTACATATATGATATGTTAGATTAAATTCTTAGTAGCTTAATAATCAAATTGAGATAGACACCATGGCCATCTGGTTATAAGATGATGAAGGGATTGAAGTCTTTTTCTTGTCCATTCGATGGGTTCTCTCTTATGATGTGTAGGGGTTCATCTTTTTTTATTCTATTAGATTACTACTATATGCTGCTAGACATCACTGGTGGATCGTGAGAACTCACTAAGATATTTTCGGATCAACGATCCTTATTGAGGTGAGTTGAAATCATTCTAACCTATCGAAAAGAGTTTCGACGATACTATGATGGAGATCATGATATATCTCACTACTAAACAGAATAAAACCTGAGAGGTCACACATAAAAGGAGCTTAACCTGATCAATAGCTTGGATCATATGCAATTTATCAATCAAATTGATAATTTAAATTTTAGAAACTGCTAATTTGTAATCTTTATAGTTTTGGCAGCCGCTAATTATTAGTGCAGGGACTGAATTGCAAATGTTATAATTTTATTGGGATTGATTTAATTATGAATTAAATTTTAATTAATTTAAATTAAAATTTAATTTAATTTAACTTAATTTAATATTAATTGAGTTCAATTATCTAAATCAGATTTGGATTTCAAGCTTGATTGGATCAGGCTTGACAACCTTTCAAATTCAACTCAATTCGGACTCGATTTGAATCCAATTGAGATCCAATTTGAATCAAATGAACTATGACTTATAGAGCTCAGATTTTGTAGGACTCTCTCTTTAGATTTCATACCAAGAAGGGGAAGGCACGTATTGAGATGCATCTCTTTTTTTTCTTGCATGCGCGAAGAGTAGAGGGGTGCCAATAGTTGGCACCCCATCCTTCTGGGACTCTCTCTCCTTAAGACAACTATCCAAATATGATTTGAATAGATGCTTTATCAAGTGGACATTCTAATCTAATTAGAAAAGGGGCGTGGGATTTTTTTTGTGCAACAAAAACATAAGAAAAGGTGGGCATGCACAAAAAGATTTGCGTGAGAGATCTCATGCGATTTCTCTTTGGCACACAACTTTTTTCCTTTCATTTTTCCATGCCATACTTACTTTATTTTGATAAGATCTGATCTTATCTCTTTTGGGGCATGAGGACTTTCTTGGTGTGCGATAAAAAATTAAGAAAAAGGGAGGTGGCGTGCCTTTTTTGTGAGAGGGTTTTCTTTCTTGCCGTATATCCTATCTCAAAGCCTCCTCTTCTTTCTTTCCTTCATCGCCAACACCCAGATCTGATAGAGATTAGATCTAAGAGAGAAAAAAAAGAGAGAAGAAGAGAAAAAAAAAAGATTCTTCTTCCTTTCTTGGTGATCTGGTTTAGATCCTGATGGATCTGCGTGAAGAAGTTCGCGCAGTGATCTTCTTCTTCGAGATCTAGAAGAAGAGATGTAGATCTAAGGCTGAGAAGTGAGATCTACAAGGTGCTAGTACACCAATGATCTCAGTGCTCCAATCAGACATCTCCCTGTGGATATCAGCAGAGGTGGGGTGCATGTGCGGCTACGATCGAAACCTCGGACATCTACAGGATCCGAAGGTATGGAGATTTGATCTTCATTTTTATTTTGCTAACATTTATTTTTCTTTTCAGATTTTAGATTAAGGTAGCATGTTCATATCAAGATCCTATGTATGATTTTTAAATTAGATCTGGTATATATTTTTAAATTAAAAATATTTTAATTTATTTACTTTCACTATATAAGGTTTAAAAAAAATTTTAAACTACACGTACGAAACCATAGCGATTTCTAACAATTACAAGTTAATCCAATTATCAATCTTATGAAAAATTTGGATTTCAACCATTTGATCAATCTCAAACTCCTTATGTGTGTGACCCCATAGGTTCTATTCTATCTGATAGTGAGTCATGTTGTGATCTCTATCACAACATCATTGAAACTCCTTTCAATGGATTGAAATGTTTCAATTCTTTTCAACAAGAATCATTTGATCATCTATCTAATTCTCTGTGAACTTCACAATTCACCAATGATATCTAGTAGCATACGGTGGCAAGTCAGTGGAATAGAATGGGATGAACCTTTAGATACAGTTATCATGTGATACAATCTTTCTATCTTGGGTCTCAATAAGATGGTGGTTATGGATCACTTGTCAAACCACAATATCTGTCATATGTAAGATTTACTTGACTTGAGTTCCTACTACAAAGTACGTAGAAATTCATTTTTTGAACTCAATCTCATAAAATACATAAGATCATCTTTCTTGTTTACTAAAGATGATAGATTCTATCTTGGTACACACTCTATTCCTACAATGAATCTACTACAGCTAACATGTAGTGCAAGGATTCATATGGCTAGAGATCGAGTGTGTGTACAGTCAAACTATAGCAGCTTCACTGTAAACAGTCGAGACACCTCAGGTCTAAGGATAATTCACACTACAGTAGCATCAAGCAAGTCATTAATGAGTAGTAGCCATCCAAATGACTTTCCATAATGATCACGCTTGGTACTTTTATTCTCTAAAAATATCTGCACCGTCGCTCCAATGTCTCCACACTGTAGACTCAAGATTTGTCTACCAAAAAGAGAAGTGACTTATGCATCGATCGAACCAATCACTATCTCCGTGATTATCCATTGATTGAGAGTATTTAAAAATTAATCATTAATAATATATACCTCAAATTCTCAATACTTGAGACTATGTATCATCAACTTATTAACTCTTTGGATAATTCATGGACACAAAATACAATATGAATGAAAAAATAATCTAATTTTTATTAATTTCAATAATTCATTTACCCAATTATGCATCTAAAAAGTTTATAAGTCTCAATTTAATTACCTTCTAGGACATACATCTAACAATCTCCTACTTGCACTAAAGCTAATTAGTCATGTACCTAAGTCTCATCTTCTCAAGATGGGCTTCAATCTTTTACTGGCTCACTAGCTTTGTCAGTAGATCTACCACATTATTCGTGAAGTCTACTCTCTGTACCTTGATATACTTCTTTTCAAGATATTTATAAATCAAGTGGAATCGATACTCTATGTTCTTGGATCTTTGATGAGATTTAGATTCTTTAGTGAGAGCTATGGCACCGTTGTTGTCGTAGTAGAGTTGTATGACATCTAATGATATTATTAGATGTGTAACTTAGAAGCCAATTATTGGCTAACATATTTATATTTTCAAGATCTTTTTTTGTACTTATAAAACTTTATTATTAACAAAAAATATTTTTATTTTCAATCATATTTATGTGTCCATGATTTATCATAAAAATTAATAAAGATAATATTGTATATTCTTAAGGTGTTGAAAATTTGAGACATACATTATTAGTGGTTAGTTTCTCAATACTTTCGATCGTACGATCGTCATGAAACATAATGATTAATCCATTTAAGATTGATGCATGGATCACCTCCTTTATGGATCGACGAGTCTCGAGTCTATGATGTGGTGATACTGGAATGAGAGTATAGATGGTTGTTAGAGAATAACTTACATTGAGTGTGACCAATACAAAAAATTATTTGGATGTGTACTCACTCATCAGTGATTTTTTTGCTGCTATAATGGTGTAAGTGGTCTTTTGACCTACGATGTGTTGGCTATTTGCAGCGGGACTACTAAGTTTGACTGCATATTTTTTTGATCTCTAGCTATTTGGATCTTTGCTATGTATGTTGGCTATACTAAGTTCAAATTCATTGTTAGAGTAGGATGCACCTAAATAAAATCTATTAATCTTGGTAAAAAAAGAGTAGTCCTATACGATTAGCAAGCCTGAGTTCAAAAAATCTTCAATTGAAGCAAGTGTGAATACTAAAAAAAAGTTTTTATAAAATTTACAAGTGAACTCGAGTTAAACCAATCTGGCATATGACTGATGATGGAGTTTCACGAGTTCTCCATGACTTCCGTCAAATCGAAACTCTCGATAGAAGAATTAAATCACACGATAACTATACCTAGAGGTTCATATTTTTTTATTCTGCTGGATTGTCACTACATACTGCTAGACATCATTGATAGATTGTGAAAACTCACTAGGATTATTTTTGGATCAACGATCCTTATTGGGTTGAGCCAGAATTATTCTGATCCATTAAAAGGAGATCACGGTATGTCTTACTACTAGATAGAATAGAACCAAAGGGTCATACACAAAAGGAGTTTGACCCAATCAATGACTTGGATCAAATTTAAATTATCAAATAGATTGATGGTTTGAATTCAAAAACTGCTAATTTGTAAGAGTTATAGAGTTAGTAACTGCTAATTGTTAGCATCAAATTTAATTATAAATATTATGATTTAATTGAAGCTGATTAAATTATAGATCAAATTTTAATTAATTTAAATTAAATTAAATTAAATTAAATTTAATTTAATTTAATGCTAATTGAGTTTAATTATCCAAATCAGATTTAAATTTAAATCCTGATTAGATCAGGCTTGACAGCCTTTCAAATTCGATTCGATTCGAACTCAATTTAAACCTAATTGAAATCCAGTTTGAACCAGATTGAACCTAACCCTTAGAGCTTAGGTTTTTTGAGCTTCTCTCTCCACTTGGCCAATCAAAAAGAAGCATGGAGTGATATTATTTTCATTACTTTTCTTCATATGCATGTGAAGAGATGTGGAGAGTTGTTATGTGCTTTCTTGATTAGTTAGGACTCATATGTGGATAAGAGATAAACCCTAACTAATTTAAACTAATTCCTATCAGGTTTTGGCATGAGAAAGAAGGCTTTTTATGCGACAAAAACTATAAGAAGGGATGTTTTAATGTGAGAAATTAATTCCTTATGTTTTGTGCGCTAACCACCTTGTCCCCTTCTTCTTCCATGCTAACCACCTCTTCTCTATTCCATATTCCATGCTCCACTTCTCCAGATAGAGATCTAGAGAGAGGCATTAGTGAGAGAGAAAGAAAATCAAGAATATATTTTTTAATTTTTGTTGGTGGTTAGGATCAATCCTTAGGATTCTATACAGGGTTGTATCAAGAAGATTCAAGTAAAAGGTCCTGATTCAAACCAAAAAATGAAGCTTGCAAGGGAGCTAGTATCTCGGGGGTTTTAGAGTTCTGATCGAGACATCTTTGTATGGATACCAGTAGAGGTCAGATGCTTGTGCGGCTACGACAGCAACCCCAATGATAGATCATGATGTTGTCGTTAGGACACCATGATTATCAAATTAAATTCAACTTCAATAAAAATTAAAAATACATAAAGAGTAGCGAGTTGGATTGAATCTATAGAGAAGGCAGTACTTTGATTTGAAATCTTTGATTTTATAAAAAAATTAAAAAAATAATTTAAATCAAAAAATTAAAATTAAAAGTATAAAAAAATAAATCTGGTACTAAGATCTATAATCTAGATCCTAGCTTCTACTTGCAATAAAAATAAAAGATAAAAATTTAAAGAGTATAAAAATAAATTAATACTAAGATTCATTAATTAGATCTTAGCATCTACTTATAATAAAAATAAAATACAAAAATTTAAAAGTATAATAAAAATAAATTTTATATTAATTGAGAGTGAAGTTCAATTATAAAAGATTTAAGAAGAATAATAAAATAAAATAAAACTGTAATAAAGATCTATAGTTGATCGGTATAGTCTCATCAGAAAGATGGTTGACAAATTTCTTCTTATTCTTTCGTACTCCATGGAGCGAACTGACTTCTCTCCTTCTTCTCTTTAGATCCCTACATCTCTTTTATTTTTTTATTTTTTTTTATTTTTCTACTTTTTTTTCTGCCTCTCTCTTCTATTTCTAGACTCCCCTTTTATAGATAGATTTTTTCTCAAATTTTGATGGAAAATAGAGTTTCAAATCATATCAAAATCGTATCCAACTCGCATCATAGCTTTCTGTCAGTCGGATCATGTTTGGATGCTCCAAATCTCATCGAAAATCACCACCCAGTGCCTTTATCAAAATTGAATTTGATATCATCCATCCGATCTTGCATCAGATCGGCTTTGGACCATCGGATGGTGCTAAAAATGAATCTTCTATTTAGTTCTCTTATCAGCAACCAACCATAGCCATCCGATCTCACTCAAGATTGCTTGGAGCCATCAGATCGTGCAGTTGATATAGGCCACCACCACTAGATATGGGATAGTGCATTTTGGACTATCTGATCGCGTGCAAAAATCAATCCCAACCGTCGATCAGTGCAAAACTCAGCCACCTACCCCATGAACTATGATTGTGGATCGTGAAGTTTTCTATGGACTGTGACCCTGATTCTATGGACTGGCCGGTCTGTCCATCGTACACTGAGAGATTTAATTGGGTTAGGTTCAAAATAGTTTGAATTGATTTTGAGTCTTTTTTCAGCTTGCCTTTGGATCTTGATTTTGGATCCATTTTAAGTCCGATTTGCTTCAAATTTTCTTCATTTTAACTTATAAATCGGGCTCTTTTTATTGATGATCATATTTTCTATAAAAGATAAATAAAAATATCAATTTTTAAAAAATAAATATAAATTATTGTATAAATTAATACTTTTATTGATATATTTTCAGTACTCATCACACCCTCCAACTTGAACTTTGCTCATCCTCAATAAAGAAAAGATTTAGAGTTAAGTACCCTTTAACTTAGAGTTTCAAATTTTATCAAATAATTTTAAAAAGAGCCATTGATGTTTAGTAAAGCATGAATAAGGTATATCATTGGGGTATTAATACTAATCAATGTGGGAGTTAAACTAAGAATACTAAATCTTTTTTGAATTTTTTTTAAATTACCCCCACTTTTATCTCCAAATCATTAATCTTCATATGGACAAGTATATTGTTACTTCTATTCTTTATTTATTGATTTTTTTTTTTAACATTGTATCTCTACTGAGTGTCTTAACCCATTAAGCTTTCTGTTTGACTCATGTTGCGAGTTTTCAGCCAATGACTTCTGAACCAAATGACTTTAGGACATTAGATATAAAATATCCTTTAAACTTACTTACTCGAATCAAATAGACTACGAGTTAAAATTAATTTTATAATAATTTTTTTTTACTCTTCATATCTTTTGATGCGAAACTCAATGCTTGCTTAGGCAAAGAGGCCTGATTACTCAACATGAAGTACTTAAATTTTTTTTTATTTATGAAGAAATGTATATAGTTACCCTACACAAGCTCATAGAAAGTAAATTCTTTTTTGATGCTAGTAAAAAATTTAAAATACTTGAGAAAAAAATATTTATATTTTAAATTAACTCTTTATTGATTTTTGTTAACACTTGATCTCTCGATATCTTACAAACTCTCTGATCTGTACATCAATTTATTTTTTAAAAAAAATTACTTGATTTAACTTGATTTTTAAGCATAATCAGGTGCTTAAATGCTAAATACTATCTCACTCGAGGACTTAAAAATTTAAAATTTTTTATTATTCTTCTTCCCAACTTAATCGATATTTTCTTCAATGAAGTAGAAAAAATAAAGGGTATATACAAAGAGAAAAAAAAAAGAGATATCATCTAATCTAGAAGTCTTTTCAAAATTACTTCTCCCCCTAATTTAGCCAACATTATCTTCAAATTTCTATAAAAGATAATAAGCAAGACTCGATTAACCTAAATAAAATATAAAAGATATCAAAAAATAGAATCTGAGTTACCTCCTAGAAAGTGCTAAGTTTACCATCTTCAGCTAGACTAATTGACTCTTACGTATCCTATGTTGAATATTGAATGGACAAATTTTAATAGTTTTGGATTACCAATCTCAAAAAAATGGCCTCGATCTCTTTATTGATAAATTTCAGTATTTCGTTGTCAATCTCCAAAAAGTCGTTCACATCTCCATTCTTATTCAGTTTCATCTTTTCAATATTAAGAAGATAATTTACAAACCTATTCACAAACCCTTGTTTATTGAGAATTTCTCCTATTTGTTCTTCTAAAATGCTCATAAATTGAGTTTTTGGACTAGGAGTTGTATTTGATGCAATGGATACCAGAAGGATGTCACATGATTCTAAACATATGTACTCAGGTGTGACCAAAGGTGACTTCAATTTTGGAGGAGGTGATGATTCTAGAGAAAAGGAATCGGCTTCTAATGCTGAAGAAAATGGGGCTAGGTTTATATATCTCGAGTAATTCATCCACTCTCTTCTTTTCTTTATCTTTCTTACTTAGATTAGAACCACTATCAGTACCATTCCGAACTTAGATTTTTTTATGTGGTTAGTCTCAGTACTAACCTCTTTTTTTAAGTCTACATTTTGGTTAGCATCAGTATTAGCCTCACTCATCTGGTCTTTACTCATCTGGTCTTGGTATGAGTCCTTAAGAATCCTACTACTTCTAAGCTCAAAAATTATTTTGAAATTATTAAATTAAGGATTCTTAGGTGGGACATTAGATTAATGACTAGGTCCAAATGGTTGGTGGGTGGATGGATTATTTTTAAAATTCGATATTGGTTGGCTAGATAATTAATCTAGTTCTCTCCTTATGGTAGACTCAACTAACTGACCTATTTGTTCTAGTCTGGTGATTGATTACTGTTGGGTCATAATCATTTATTGAAGTTGGCTAAACCTATCGTCGGCTAGAGGGGTCTAATGAAGAGGTGGGTATGAAGGCTGATTGTAATAGACTGGCTAGATAGGTTGACTAGGCTGACCTCTATTATAGATATAGTTCTGGTATTGGGGCCTATTTTGAAAGTTTGATTCAAAAAAAATTTGGGTATGAGCCAGAGTCTATTGGAGTCTCCAAGAAAAATTAGGGTGATTATTCTAATCTGGATTATATGTATTTAAAAATAGATCATTAACAGTTTGGAGTAACCTTAGACAGCTTAAACTTATTCTTAGATGAAAGGTGAAAACTATGCAGCCATGAGATATTCACGTACATGATGAGCTAGGCTAGCACAGATAGAATAAATCTCCTAATAATTGGAAGATGGTGTGTATTATACAAGAGATTGTTATCCTAAGGCTAGGAACTGATCTAACTTTTAGGCAAAAAGATCGACTTTATTTAATTTATGAGCTATCAAGTTCAAGTCAACTTTAGAACTAGAGTCTGAATGTTCGATCTCATAGATTATCCACTTTTGGTGAGTAATCGATCTTTCATAAGAAAATAATGAAGCATGGTTGATTGAATTTTCACTCAAGATTTCAAATAAGTTATAGGCTTCATCCTCACTTTTGCTCATGAATGCACCTCCACAAGATGCATCAACCATCTGTCGATATTGGTCTCCTAAACCCTCATAGAAAGCTTGAACAATTTGTCACTTAGGTAGACCATGGTGTAGGCATTTTTTAGGAAGTTTCTTAAGTCTCTCCCATGATTCATGAATTTGTTCTCCTGAAAGCTTAGCAAATCCAGTAATGGCTCGCCTCATAGTGTTGGTTTGACCTATAGGATAGAATTTCTTAAGAAATTCATGCTGCAATTCAGCCCAAATTTGGATTGGTCTCCCTATTGTGCTAAGCCAGTACTTGGCTTTGTCCTTAAGTGAGAAGGAGAATAGGGTTAGTCTAAGTGCATCATCAAAAAAATCTTGGATCTTCATCATGGAACAGATTTCTAAAAACTCATCTAGATACTTGTAAGGATCTTCATTGGTATTCCCATAGAAAGATGGGAGCATTTGATTATGGTCGAATTGATCTCATAATGGCTTGCAGGAATATCAGATAAGTGGATACAAGTCGTTGGATTATAGGTGGAAGGAATAAAATATTCTTTCATCTGTCTAGGTGGTTCAACCATTTGATTTCAGGTTTAATATGGATCAGCCATTCAATTTCAGGATTGGATTCAACTAAGTCAGAAAAAAATAGATCTCCTACCATGCCTGTACTAGTGCAAACCTAATGTGTATAGTTTAGATTTTTTTTTAAAGAAGAGGGAGAAAGGAAAGAGAAGAGGAAGAAAGAGAGAAGTTTTAAAGGTGAGGACCTTAAGAGTGCCCTAGACCTAGAGACGATAGATAAGAAGAATTAGTTGTGGTTAAGTATTAATTGCAATTAAGTTAACAAGCAATTAAACCTAGGACACCTATGGGTTACTTAGATCTAACAATTCCATGTAGTCTGAGTCAGCCTAAATGCGAGGTGAGTCTATTCTCACTTCCTTCAACTAGTCAGGTAAGAGGTGAGGTCATGGGAGGCTCCCTGCTGCTTTTCTTAGACACCAATAAGTTGGTCAGATAAGCAAACGGTCCTAATTAAATAACCACAAGTCCACTTAGGCTTAGCCTTTTTAACCTCTTGCTTTAAACAGTAGTTTCAGAGGTGAGTCCAAACTTACTTTGCACTTTACTTTATTATAATACTCGAATTGAACTCAATTGATCCTAGGGGTCAACATCTACTGAATTTTGATTAGGCTTGGGTTACTGATGGATGCTGGTTGATTGTTTTTGGGCTAAAAAGAGCGATGAAATCTCTACTTTATCTTATTAATAGGTGTTGCCCTTAAATTGATTTGAAATGAATATGTACAACTAATTTCAAATAATGAGTTCTATGCAACTAACTTAGATGCATGAAACTAATCAACTTGAGAGGCTCACCTTGTCTCCAACAATCATCAAAAAAAATAAATCTAAATGATGCATGCTCTAAGCAATTAGGATACTCTTATCATGAAGTTTTTATTAGGTTCAAATGGATTATTTTAAATTAATTTAAAAAGAAAGTAAATAATACTAAAAAGAAAAGAAGTCTAGGGTTAGGATTGATCTCATCAAGTAAATTAGAAGCTTTCTATCTTTTTTTTTTATTTTTTTATAAAAAAAATAAAAAAATAGTAAGCTATACTTATAAAAAAAATTAAAGAAATCAAACATTAAAATTGATACCTTCCCCAACAATGGCATCAAAAATTGATAGATTGTGATGTTGTTGTTAGGACACCGTGATTATCAAATTAAATTCAATAAAAATTAAAAATATATAGAGAGTAGCGAGTCGGATCGAATCCATAGAGAAGAAGTACTTTGATTTAAAATTTTTGATTTTATTAAAATAAATTGATAAAATAATTTAAATTAAAAATTAAAAATTAAAAATATAAAAAATAAATCTAATACTAAGATCTACTATCTAGATCCTAGCTTCTACTTGCAATAAAAATAAAAGATAAAAATTTAAAGAGTATAAAAATAAATTGGTACTAAGATTTACTAACTAGATCTTAGCATCTATTTGTAATAAAAATAAAAAGATAAAAATTTAAAAGTATAATAAAAATAAATTTTATATTAATTAAAAATAAAATTTAATTATAAAAAATTAAAAAAAATAATAAAATAAAATAAAACTGTAACAAAAATCTGAAGTTGATTGGCGTAGCTTCATCGAAAAGATGGTAGACAACCTCTCCTTCTTCTTTCGTACTCTATGGAGCAAACTAGCTTCTCTCCTTCCTTTCTTTGGACTCCTAGACCTCTCTTATTTTTTTCTATTTTTTCTTATTTTTTCTACTTTTTTTGTCTCTCTTTACTATTCCCGAACTCTCCTTTTATTGATGGATATTTTTTCGAATTTTGGTGGAAAACAAAGTCCCAAACATGTCAAAATCGTGTCCAACATGCGTCACAGCTTCTTGGCCATCGGATCGTGTTTGGGCACTCTAGATCTCATCAAAAATCATTGCCCAGTGCCTTATCAAAGTCAGATTTGATATCATCCATTCGATCTTGCATCAGATCGGCTCTGGACCATTGGATGGTGCCAAAAACAATCTTTTGTTTAGTTCTCTCACAGTAACCAACCACAACCATTCGATCTCGCTCAGGATTGCTTGGAGCTATCGGATCATGTAGTTGATGTGGGTCACCACCGCTAGATATGGGATAGCATGTTCTGGACAGTCCGATTGCATGCAAAAATCAATCCCAGCCATCGATCAGCGCAAAATTGAGCCGCTTGCCCCATGAATCATGATTGTGGATCATGAAATTTTTTATGGATCGTGACCTTAATTCTATGGATCAATCAGTCGGTCCATCGTACATCGAGCAGTTTAATTGGGTTAGGTTTAAGCCGGTTTGAATTGATTTTAAGCCCAATTTGAGCCTATTTTCAGCTTGTCTTTGGATCTTAATTCTAGATCTATTTTAAGTCTGATTTGCTCTAAATTTTTTTTTTATTTTAACCTACAAATTGAGCTCTTTTTATTGATGATCATATTTTTTATAAAAAATAAATAAAAGTATTAATTTTTAAAAAATAAATATAAATTATTGTATAAATTAGTATTTTTATTGATATATTTTCAGTACTCATCATCCAGACATCCGCAGGATCCGATCTGATGAAGGAGGAAGGAAAAGCGATAAAGTATACCTTCTTCTTACTATTTATGATTTCAAATCTATGTTCATAAATTTATTTGTGCATGTTAGATGATCCTAAGGTGATTATGATTTAGAATCAATATACTTAGATCAGATTAAAATTTTAAAAATTTGCTTCTACTGTGGTTATTGTAACTGTATAGATTTATGTATGCGAATCAGCCTGTTCTCTAACATGGTATCAGAGCCACGTCACTCTAGCATATTTTAAATAAAGTTTAGATCTGAAATCTAATTTGTAAAAATCAGATCTAAGTTATTTTCATGAGTTCGACATCATTCTGAAATAAGATTATCTCGGCATAATTTTGTTATGCTCAAAAATTTCCTAGAACGATATAGAACATCGTAGTTTAGTAGATCTAAAAATTTTTACAATTAAAACTTGATTTTCATATATATGTGATCTGATTTATTGTTTATATATATAGATTATATATTTTGGTATGTTATATTAAATTTCTAGTAGCTTGAAGATCCTAGATGTACATGATACAGGTTTTGGATCTAGTTTTTGTTTGCATGCATATTAGATATGTATTTTCAATTAATTTTAGATTGTAAAATTATATATGTGATATTTAATATGTTCTCACATGATCTGAAATTTAATTTCTATAAAACTCCTAGATCTGAAACCCTAGGATTTATTTTGCATGAAACTCTGAAATTATGGCTGGCTTGCCTGTCGAGTCGATTCGGATTCGATTCGAGTCGACTCGAGTTCTTAGCAAGTTGACTCATTCTTGTTGGAGTCGATTCAAGATCCTGATGAGTTAGCTCATTTGTGTATGAGTCAACTCAATCTTATAGGCGTGGGCTTAAAGTTTCTATTCGTCACAGACCAGTCAATCTGAGTTTCAAGATGAGTCGATTCGAATTTATTGACAGCAAAATTACATATGATGCAATCTAAATTAGTTTAGATTAAAAATTGATTTGACATCTAAACTAAATCATGTTCAAAATATACTTAATTAAAAATTAAGATTTAAAATTAAAAGATCTAAAATTATGAATTTAAGATTCAAATTTCAATTGCATAAAATATGGGGTTAAGGGTATGGGTAGCTCAATTAGGTCTAGTTTGAGCTGTTGATCAAATCAAATATTAATTAAGATTAGGTCAAATATGCTCATGACCAATCCAATTAGTTGTAGTTTGGTCGGATCGATTAACAGCCATATATTATTGATCAACTTAAGACCTAATTAGGCTCAGTGGATCGAGTTCGGATCAATAGACTAATTTGATGGATTCTAATCAACCAATTTAGTATCTAAGGCAAGTACATAGATGATGGTTATTTAATTGATTTCATTGTCTGATCTGATCAATTCATTGGTGTCTAAGAAAAGCAACAGGGAGACCCCCACACATCTAACTTATCTGGCCATTTTGGAAGATTATGTTTCGTATTAAGTTACTTATTGATTCAAGCTAGCTCATACCATTAGATTAGTCATAACTATTATGATTAATTAAAGAAGAGACCTGAATCTAAATCTCCTCAATCAAATATTAAGACTAACGGTCTTCCGCCGTTGTAGAGATATGGGTGCCTTCCTGGCATTGATCGTTCTCAGTTGATCACTGTTGTTCGGTTGCATCGAAAGGGTATAACCACTTTATGGCATTGGATGCCCTAGGGTAGAGATGGGGTTGGGCCCAATAATTATTACGTGAGGGACTCAATAATGACTTTGCACCTGCTGGTGTACGGTGGGTCTGATTTAACTAAGAAATGTACCAATAACTGTTAGGTGAGGTCACAGGACTTAGAGACCGAACCTACTGCATCTTGCTTGGTGAAGCAATGGACAAAGTAGTGTCTACTCATTGGTTTATGCATCATCAATAACTATTAGGTAGGGTGCACATGGATCGTGGAAGTGCAGTATCCACTAGAAACTGATCGCATATAGGTTTTTATTTCTTTATCCGAGGAGTGTGGGAGATTCATAGAAATAGTGAGAGTCTTGTTTGTTTATTAAAGTCTTTATAACAAATATTTATAAGTACAAATATCTAATTAAAAATTATTTCTCTCTGTAGTTAATTAACCATGTCGAGTTCAAATCTCTAGCCTGAATCCTTAACACTAATAGGTTGACTGGATTGAACTACAAAGATTGACTTCAAAACTTGAGAATCATTCTCAGCTCCAAAAGATTGATCCATGTCTTAAACCAGGAAATGCCTATGCTACTAGCTCACCCATCCCTTGATTAACGAGCTATACTTTAAAAGTGGATGGACGAAAAAAATAGGACTAGGTGCTATATTCTTGTGTTCATATCCAATGATCTTCAGCATTAACATGAAGATATAAGACTGTTAGATAGATTTTGACTCACCTGCAAAAATTGTATGGTGAGCAGAGTCGCACGGCTCACTTTGAAGTCTTCCATAAACTTTTTAGAGTGAAAATGCATGATGGACAATCCATGCATGATCATTATCTGACAATGATCAAGGATATTGAAGAGTTTCAGAAGCTCAGAATGAATATGGACAAAAAACTATAGGTAGATTTGATCATGTAGTCCCTTCCTGATTCGTATGAGTAGTTCATCATGAACTACTATATGAATAAGATTGATAGCACCTTGCCCGAGTTGTTGAATATATTGGTGACAGCTGAGGGCACTTTGAAAAGTTAAAGGAGAACGGTTCATACTGTAGAGTAGGCTTCTTCCTAATAGACTTTTAAAAAGAAGAAGAATGAAAAGCTTACGAAGAAGCAAAAGATCGAGAGCGGGAAGAAGAAGAAAGCTCCAAAGAATGCCAGTGATAAGAAAAAATATTTTTACTGCAATGTCGAAGGCCACTGGAGAAGAAATTATCCTGCATACCTACCCACAATGAAGAATAAGAAGAAGGACGTATCTTTTGAAGGTACATCTAAATTACTCATTATTGAAACTAATCTAACGGTATCTTCTTTTTCTAGTTGGGTTTTAGATTCTGGTTCAAGTACTCATTTGTGCACTTCTGTGTAGGATCTAGAGAAAGTTAGAGGACTAAGAGAAGATAAGATCACTCTTCAAGTCGGCAATGAGGCAAATATTACTACTGTTGCCATCGGGACCTACTCTTTGAAGCTACCATTAGGATTTAGTTTGCTTTTAAAAACTTATTATTTTATACTAGTAGCCAGTAGAAATTTAATTTCTATTTCTATACTAGCACAGGATAATTTTAATTTTAATTTTAATAAAAACTTGTGCATAATTTATTTTGAAAATAAATATGTCATGTGCCTATTTGATAGACGATTTTTATTATTTACATATTGATGCGAGTGTTAATCTTTACGAACAAATTGTAAGTGCCATAGGGTCTAAGAGACATAGAGATATAACTAGCCAAAAGTATCTATGGCACCTTAGGTTAGGCCATATTGGAGAGGGCAGACTTAACAAATTAAAGAAAAATGGCCTTGTGGGGCCATTGACTTTCAAGTCTTATCCAGTTTGTGACTCATATCTTTAAGAAAAAATAGCTAAGCTACCCTTTATAGGATAAGAGGAAAGGGCCACTGATATATTAGTCCTGATGCATACTGACGTGTGTGGTCCATTTGATGTACAGATCAAGAGTGGCTATATCTACTTCATAATCTTTATTGATCATGATTACTCATGGTATGAGTTTGTGTATTTGATGCACCATAAATCTGAGGCTTTTGAAAAATTTAAAGAGTTCAGACATGAAGTAGAAAAACAAACTGGTAAACCTATAAATTTTTTTTTATCAAATCGAGGAGATGAATATCTTAGTGGAGAACTCTGGGCCTATCTTAAAGATAACAGCATAGTCTCATAGTGGACACCTCCAGGGATGCCTCAACTCAATGAGGTATCCGAAAAGAGGAATCATATTTTATTGGATATAGTCCGATCCATGTTGAGCTTCACAGATATTCTAATTTTTCTCTGAGGACAAGCATTACTATCTGCTATTCACCTTTTAAATAGAGTTCCTTGTAAATCCATTCCTACCACACCATACGAGTTATGGCATAGTAAGAAGTCAAGTCTTGATTATCTCAAGATTTAAGGATATCCGGCCCATGTTAAGCGACAGCAGGTGGATAAATTGAAGGCTAGATCACTTAGCACTCATTTTATAGGGTATTCTAAAGAATCCATGGGATACTAGTTCTATCTTCTGGAGGATCACAATATGATTGTGAGCCATCATGCTGTCTCCTTGGAAAGAGAGTTTATTCAAGATAGAGGCAGTGGAAAGAAGATTGAGTTCGAAGAAAAGGTTTCTGAAGAGCATCGAGTCTAAGAGCCTGAACCCATTAGAAAGCCAGTTGATGTGGTACATCCTCTACCTCATAAATCAAATAGGATCTCTCATCCTCCTGAAAGGTCTTTAGGTATTCTTACAGAGGATTTAGAGGAAGCATTACTTATGAGAAATAGGGACATTAGGAATGATCCCAAGACCTATGATGAAGCGATGTTAGATGTAGACTTTGAGAAATAGATGGAAGCGATGAAGTCAAAAATTGACTCCATGCATTTCAACCAGATTTAGACTTTAGTAGATCCACTTGAGGGTATTATACCCATTGGGTGTAAATAGATCTACAAAAAAAAATAGGATCGAATGGTCAGGTATAGACCTATAAGACAAGACTGGTAGCGAAACGATATAGTCAATGTGAAGGTATTAACTATCAAAAAAATTTTCACTAGTGGCCATGTTGAAATCCATTCAGACTCTACTTGCTGTTGCAGCATACTACGATTATGAAATCTGATAGATGAACGTGAAAACTGTCTTTCTAAATAGATATCTTGAAAAAAATATCTATATGGAGCAGCCTATGGGTTTCACATCCAGTGATATTGATCACAAAATCTGCAAACTACAAAGATCCATTTATGAACTTAAATAAGTATCTTGGAGTTGGAACACCTATTTAATGATGTAATCAAATTATTTAATTTCATCAAAAATGAGGAGGAGCTCTGTGTGTACAAAAAGATCGGTGAGAGTGCTGTTACATTACTCCTACCACTTATATTGAAAATATTTTACTAGTGGATGGTTTAATGAATAATTTGCTCAAAATTAGTTAATTATATGATAAAAATTTTAATATTTTTTTTAAATCCTTGCGTTGCATTGTAACCGGTTTCTCCAATAATAGTGTTACATTTATTGGAAAAAGACATGGATGTTTACTTAGTAGATCTTAATGATCTATGTAAGGTTAATATAAAATACCTTGTTGCTATGAGTACCAAAGCCAATAATAATATGCGTGACTTCCAACCACGTGGAGGGCTCCCTGACTATCGTGCAGCCACAAGATGCTTGTACAGTCAATGGAAAAGCCATAAAACATGTGATCCCGCTAAATTCAATTAAACATACGAACACACTTAATTATCCTATTCCTGATAGGACTCACAGATACACAAGACGAACCTACTTTTCTCATCCCATGAAGTAGGCGGCTCATGAAATTGGTTCTAGAGATTTCGATAGCAGATACAATCATGCAATGTAAGAAATAAATTAAAGAAACTGGATCTGTACGATCATTAGCAGTTATTCATGAAATTTAAATCATCATCTCACATCCTAAGAAAGGAATGCCTTCATATCAATTAGATTAAAATTAGATTTAAACATTTTCTATGGATTAAAATAAATCTATATCCTTCCTTTCACGTCCAATGAGATCTATACCGTACAAACTCCGTAGGGTACATGAATCAATATCCTTTTGATCAAGGGCACTGGTTTCATATTTGAAATATATACACGTGTGGAGCACATGCAACAAAACCATCGTTCATTATGGAGATCACGTTCGCAACAACAATTGGATTAAAGATTAGATATGTTTCAATCACATTTGTCCTTGTAGTACACTACATACTAAATTAAATATGCTTCAACTTTTCTCCGCACTATATAGATTGGCGTGACCATCTTCCTTCTCATTAGTTGATTCCTTGTAGATGAATCATAGTGGGTGTTTCAGTTGCACAGTTTAAGATTCGTAAGCTCATACAACCATGTGCATAGAATTTATTTTGGTTGATTCTATTCAAAATTTTGAGCTTTTGTAAAAGCAACCAGGTTAGAGTCCGTTGAAAAAGCCAACTTGTACATGCTGATTACTTAGTAAATTGACCTAAGAATCTAAATTAATAACTAACCTTTTTAACTTAGAGGCTGTCCGTCAATAATCATGGGCACTGGTTTTAGGCCTTGCAGTCCGGTTGAGCTCAAAACAATAAAATCCGAGCCAGCTTGGTGTTGGACTGAAATCATAATGTTCCTAGAATAGTAAGTAGGAGCCAATTTTAGAACAGCTGGACCTGATAAATGGTCCCTCAACCTGGGCCAAGGTTTAGGCTTGCATTCCTGGGCCGGATTTCGGCATGGTCGGAGCAACTGGTATTCACTTTACGTTAAGTACAAATAAAACCTAGCGGTGGAAGTCAAAGCACGATGCATCCATTAGTTCCCCGCCGTATGGGCTGCTGCAAAACATAAGCTGAGAAAAATGCTCTGGCAAAAAACTTTACCGAGGACAATCTCAACAAAGTGTGGACATGGTTTTCAAAATGGACAATGCTTTGTGTGCACGTTATGTGCAGACAAAAAGTTCATTAGGTCTAATTACCAACCCAACCATCACGTTTGGCAACAAATTCTGGAGCACCTCCTGTCACGTCGTAAGAGAATTGTTTGTGTGCACTTAAAAAAAGTCTTGTAGCATTATTTTTTAAATAGGGAAGTTAGGGCTGGTTTGGTTTGGCTTATCAATTTTTTTTCTTAAAAAATTCAAAAAATTAAGATTATAGCCTTTCTGGGGCATGTTGGGATGGTTAAGCTCAAAATCCTATAAAATTCATGGGTTGAGCCATTACAACCATCAAAAGTATTGAATTATAGATTGGGCTAAAAAATTTATAATTACAAATATCCAAGATTATTTTTTAAATAAAATAATTTATATTTATTTGCTGAGATAATTTTTTTCTTCTTATGGAATTTAGATCAGTCCAGTCAAAAGATAAATCTTTCTATAATCCAATGCTTTTGGTGGCCATACTAGTCTTATCCATGAATTCATCCAAACAGGCTCTAAGGATATCTGGAGGGGGCGTTGGAGGATAGGTTTCTCCTCTCTTTTTTTTCTACATTTTGTGATTTGAAAGGGTTCATCAAAATTAGTTTGAGCTCAAATACAAAATTCAAGCTTGACTCGAATTCTAATTCCAGAAGATTAAGTTTGTGATCAATTGTTGCAAACTTAGAGCCCATCTTTGATTCATTTGTAGCCCTATGTATGGAGCTCATCGTTCATAGAAGGTGCGGTCAAACAAAGAAGGGTTCATCAAAATTAGTTGAGCTTAAATACAAAATGTCAAGCTTGACTTGGATTCTGTCATGACCCAAACCAAGGCCTAACTATCAAGACCTAAGCCCAAGCCCAAAAAAAAAAAAAAGAAAATCGGGAAGAAGACTCCCGATTTCTCGATGAAATCGTAGTGATCGGGAGTCCTAGGACCACCAGGAGTCCTAGGGCTCTCTATAAAAATGCTCTCTCCTTCCTTAGAAGCCCTCCACCGGTCTTTTTCCCCTCTCTTCCTCTCTGATTTCTCCGATTGGAGCCGCGGATACTTGTTTCGTGCTCACCGTGATTGCTCGCCGGTGGGGTCATCGGAGGTCGAAGTAGGCTTAACTCCTCTTCCTCTCTTCTTTCTCCTTCTTTCCGTGCCTCTGTGCACGACTGCCGGCGATGGGTGTCGTCGATTTTTGTCGGAGAAGGGATCCCTGTTTGGTCTCTTCTTCTCTTTAGTTTTCCAGCACCGGCGATCACTACCGACCGCCGGCCTTGCCTCTCCGAACTCGAGAGAGTTGCCCCCTCTGCCGCCGGCCTTCACCATGTCGACCGTGGCCTGAATTGCCGGTCAAGGGAAGGGACCTGCCGGTCCCCTGTTTCGGTCAGGAAGGAGCCCGAGAGAAAAGAAAAGAAAAGAAAAGAAAAAGAAGAAAAAGAGAAAAGAAAAGAAAAGAAAAAAAAAAGAGAGAGAAAAAGAAAGGGAGAGAAAACTTTCTCTCTCTACTCTTTCTCTTAGATTTTTAAGATTTATGAAATTAAAAAAAAAGAAGAAGAAAAATATAATAATAATAATTAAAAGAAATATAAGAAGAGTTTTCATGGATCAATCCAAAAATTTTGGATGCTGTCGTCTAGTTAATCCATGTGAGGACATTGGATTTTAACAAATTTTTAATTTTTTAATTCGATAAAATTTTGATCAAAAATATGATATTTGACGTATCAAGTCCGGAGAAGAATTTTAAGATTTCTAAAATTTTTAGTTTGGATTTTCTTTTGAGGTAAGTAGTATTTACTTTTATTGAATTTATATGATAAATTATAAATTATGAATTAAATAAATTCATGGCATGCTTGTGATTGAAAATATTTATTGAAAATAATTGTTGAAATTATTTATGATTGAAGTTATTTGTTGAAATTATTTATGATTGAAGTTATTTGTTGAAAAATTATTATGATGATGTATAATCATAAAGAATGATATGATTGATTTGACTTGAATATCATTTATTTATATTATTTTTGAAAATAATATATGAATTGGAAGATGATATGAATTTGACAACCTGACTATGTAAAGGACCCCACCAATGGGGGCATATACGTTGGCAATTGATTGTCCTGAGGGTTTATGTCGCCAGCGAGACCAGCGACATGTCGTCAGAGAGACCAGCGACAAACCGCCAGCGAGACCAACGGTTCCAAAAGACTTGACTGTCAGATGATTCGCAGCCTACCGCAAGCAGATATACGGTATTATGACCCTGCCACAGAGAAAATATGGTCATAGTCATGGTTGGTAAGAAGAACTTAAGAAATTGATAAATTTAAGATGATAAGCATAATTTAAAATTATGATGAATTGAAATTTTATATATGATTCATAGTATGATTATGATTTCATGAATTTACATATTGATTTTGTTATTATCAGGAAACCGACATGTACAGTATTATTGCCTGATTTATTCAGTTAAAGGTATACACTGCTTATGGGCTATTTAGCTCATGATGAGTTTTATATTTTTCTTTACAGATCCAGAAAATTAGCATGATGTGGGATTTCAGTTGGGAGAGCGATTAGAGATGGAGTTAGCTCATTTGATTTAGGATTTTCTCAGAATTGATTCAAGACTTTTATTTTAAGTGTTGACTTTGTCAGATAATTATTTTTCTTTTGGACACTGAGTTTTGATTTGTTATTTGAACTCAGGTTTGATTGTTAAAAATTGAAAAATTATTTAACTTTATGTGAAGATATCATGATGAGATGTCTTGCATGCTTATGGAAAAAGTTTTCTATGAGTATGCGATGGTTGCCATGACCCTCGATTCACAATCTCGAGTCAGAGGCGTGATAATTAATATGGTATCAAGCATAAATAGATAGATAAAGACATATAGAATAGAATGAGCGAGTGATGGATAGATATTAAGAAATTTGAGAGGTTAGTTATGATGATTATGATCTGACCGGTCTCAAGTAAGTTTATAACTTTATTAAGGATAAGTTATTATCTCAAATTTGTCATAGGTCAAAATGCCTCCACGACGAACGAAGAATACTCAAGGAGCGGTAGGAGGGACATCAAATCCATTTGGTGATAATACTCCCCAATTTAATAGCGGCACATCTCAGCAGGAGGGAATCATTGATCCTACTGAAAATACTCTGACAGTACAGGAGGAGCCGAACATGACTCAACTAATGCAAACTCTGATCGGAGTAGTTCAAACACAACAACAGTTACTTCAACAACAACATGCACAGCCACGTCAGCATCTTCCACCGACACCTGGACATGGAGATCATCCGATGTAGAGAAACAATATCGTCGAGTTTAAGAAGCTAGCCCCTCTAGCCTTCAAAGGGACCATCGAGCCACTGGAAGCAGATAACTGGATTATGGAAATGGAGAAGGCATTCGTCGTGCAAGAATGCCATGATGAAGAGAAGATCCACTACACAGCATATCTGTTACAAGACGAGGCATACAACTGGTGGCGTATACTTGAACAAAAATATGAACACGATAGGATACCACTCACTTGAGAGAGATTTCGAGATGAATTCTTTGACAAGTACTTTCCTCGAAGTGTCAGAATACAGAAAGAGCAGGAGTTCATTCATCTGAAACAGAAAAACAGATCCGTTGCAGAATATGAAGCTAAATTCACGGAGTTAGCCAAGTTTGTTTCAAGATTAGTTGAGATTGAGCAAGACAGAGTACATAAATTTGAAATGGGACTGAAGACAGAAATTAGAAAACAAGTTGTATCCTATGAGTTAACTACTTATGCCTCAGTTGTGAATAAAGCTCTAATAATTGAGAGGGAAGTTAATGAAGCATATGCGGAGAGAGAACGGAATTAAAAGAAGAGAAATAGATTTGGTGGAACTCAAGGACGAAATCAGAACAATAAGGGTCCAGCAAAGAAGCCAGCAAATGATAAGAATCGTGAGAATGAGATAGTTAGATGTTCGAGATGTGACTGAAGAGAGCATGAGTCTTCTAATTGCCCATGGAATACTGGTTCTTATTTTAGCTGTGGACAGAAAAGACACAAAATTATAGATTGCCCCCAGAGGAATGAGAATAGACTCACACAAACAAAGGATGGAGGTCAAAGGCCGAAAACTCAAGGAAGAATCTATGCACTCACACAACAGGATGCTCAGGCCTCTAATACTGTGGTGACAGGTATCATTCCTGTATCTGATATTTATGCTTCAATTTTGTTTGATTCTGGTGCTACACACTCCTTTATATCCACTACTTTTATTAGACAACATGAAATAGTATGTAAACCTATGAAAACTAAATTATATGTTGAGATACTAGTAGGTGGTATTTTGAGTACCAAAAGTGTGTGCAAGTCACGTAGTATCAGAATAGGAGAAAGAGAATTACTGACAGATTTGGTAGTCCTAGATATGCATGATTTCGATGTCATTCTAGGAATAGATTGGCTTGCTACTTATCATGCCTCTGTGGATTGTTATGGAAAGAGAGTGAACTTTCAAATACCGAAAGAATTAACATTCAGTTTTGATGGAAGTACAGAAACTACCCCTCCACGTATTATTTCATTTGTGCAAGCTAGACAGATGCTAAAAAAGGGATGTAGAAGTTACCTAGTATCAATAAAGAATAAAGAACATGATTAATTGAAGTTACAGGATATTTCTATCGTAAATAAATTTTCGGATGTATTCATTGATGATTTAATCGGACTACCATCAGACAGAGAAATTGAATTTACCATTGAGTTGGCACCCAATACTGATCTGATTTCTAAAGCTCCTTACCGAATGGCTCCTATGGAGTTGAAGGAGTTAAAAGATCAATTACAGGATTTGTTGGATAAAGGTTTTATAAGACCTAGTGTATCTCCTTAGGGAGCTCCAGTCTTAATTGTGAAGAAGAAAGATGGTAGTATGAGGCTTTGTATCGACTATAGAGAGTTGCATAAGAACACTATCAGAAATAAGTATCCTCTACCTCGAATCGATGATTTGTTTGATCAGCTGCAAGGTACATAAATCTTTTCTAAAATTAATCTTTGTTCAGGATATCATCAGTTAAAAATCAAAACAGAGGACATACCAAAGACTGTATTTAGAACTTGTTATAGACATTATAAATTTTTAGTGATGCCATTTGGGTTAACCAATGCTCCAGCGACCTTTATGGATTTAATGAACAGAATATTCAAATCCTATCTTGATAAGTTTGTTGTCGTATTTATTGACGATATCTTGATATATTCAAGAAGCAAATTGGAGCATGAAGAATATTTACGGTGTGTACTACCAATATTGAGGAAAGAAAAGTTTTATGCCAAATTTAAGAAGTGTGAATTTTGGTTGGACAAAATAGTCTTTTTAGGACACATCATGTGTAAAGATGGAATTTCTATGGATCCAACAAAAGTGGAAGCTGTGATGCAGTGAAACAGACCTACAAATATTTTCGAGATTCGAAGTTTTTTGGGAATGACAGGTTATTACAGATAATTTGTAGAAGGATTCTTCCGCATAGCGGCACCTTTGACTCGTCTTACTCAAAAAGGGGTTAAATTCAAGTGGACCGAAGATTGTGAACAGAATTTTCAAGAGTTAAAACAACGATTAGTTTCAGTCCCTATCCTTACTATACCAACAGGAGATGAAGGATTCACAATATATAGTGATGCATCTAAAAAGGGACTCAGCTGTGTATTGATGCAACATGGTAAGGTAGTGGCCTACGCCTCAAGATAATTGAAACCATATGAACAGAATTATCCGACACATGATTTAGAATTAGCTGCAGTGATTTTTACCCTAAAAATTTGGAGACATCACTTATACGGTGCGCAGTGTGAAGTGTTTACTGAGTATAAGAGTTTGAAATATATTTTTACGCAGAAGAAATTAAACATGAGACAGAGAAGGTGGTTAGAACTGTTGAAAGATTATGATTTAACAATTCATTATCATCTCGGAAAAGCTAATGTCGTTGCTGATGCCCTTAGTAGAAAATCCGTGGAAAATTTGGCGGTTTTAATCACACATCAAAGCCAATTATTGGAGGATATAAGAAAACTAAAATTAGACATCCGAATATATGACTCAACAGTACGATTAGCCAACATGAGGGTTCAGCCAACACTCATTGAAAGAATTATAATTGCCCAGAATGATGATCCATAACTAATGAAAATAAGGAATTCAGTGGAAGCTGGTGTTCAATCTGAATTCAAGATACATGATGATGGTTCGTTGAGGTTCGAAAACAGAATTTGCATACCCAATGATTTAGTGCTCAAGTATGAAATACTTCAGGAAGCACATTAGACCAGTTATACAGTTCATCCAGGAGGTACTAAGATGTATAGAGACTTAAAGAAAATGTACTGGTGGAATAATATGAAGAGAGAGATCTCTCAATTTGTGGCTCAATGTTTGGTGTGTCAATAAGTTAAAGCTGAACATCAGAGACCTGCGGGACTACTTCAACCTCTTGATATTCCAATATGAAAGTGGGAACATATCACTATGGATTTTGTAACTGGACTACCTAAACTCCAAGTGAAAATGATGCAGCCTGGTGATTGTGGATCGATTGACAAAGTCTGCACACTTTCTACCAATTAGAGTTGGATTTACTTTAGAAAGACTAGCAAAATTATATATGAAAAAAATTGTAAGGCTACATGAAATTTCAGTGACCATCGTATCGGATCGAGATATCAGATTTGTATCACAGTTTTGGAAGAGTTTACACAAGGCATTAGGAACAAAATTAAATTTTAGTACAGCCTTTCATCCATAGACTGATGGCCAGTCAGAGAGAACCATTCAGATCTTAGAAGATATGTTGAAACTTGTATTTTAGATATGAAAAGTTCTTGGGATGAGCATCTACCTTGGATTGAATTCGCATATAATAACAGTTATCAGGCTAGCATTGGTATGGCACCCTATGAAGCATTATATGGTAGAAGATGTCGATCACCGATTCATTGGGATGATGTTGGTGAGCGGAGAATATTGGGTCCGAACTTGTTCAACAAGCAATTGAGAAGATTCAATTAATTAAAGAACGACTTCGGATAGCACAAAGCAGACAGAAAAGTTATGCAGATAACAGGAGACGGAAATTAGAATTTCAAATTGGTGATCATGTATTTCTCAAAGTGTCTCCTTCAAAAGGAATCTCAAGATTTGGCATTCATGGCAAATTGAATCCTAGATATGTGGGTCCGTTTGAGATTTTGGAAAAAAATTGGTGAGGTGGCTTATAGACTTGCCTTACCACCTTCACTTGCAGGAGTACATAATATTTTTCATATTTCTATGTTAAAGAAATATTTACCAGACCCAAGTCGCATCATGGAACTTGAACCCTTGCAAGCTAGAAAAGATCTATCATATGAAGAATATCCAATACGGATCGTGGACCGTAAAGAACAAGTGCTGAGACGTCGCAACATTCTTTATGTCAAGGTACAGTGGAGTCGACATTCGGAAAGAAAGCTACTTGGGAACTAGAGGAAGAAATGAAGCAAAAATATCCCCAGCTCTTTGAGACCACAGGTATGAAAAAATTTCGAGGGTAAAATTTTTTTTAGGGGTGAAGAATGTCAGGACCCAAACTAAGGCCCAACTATCAAGACCCAAGCCCAAGCCCAAAAAAAAAAAAACAGAGGAAATCGGGAAGAAGACTCCCAATAGGAGTCTTTTTCTCCGATGAAACCGCGGTGATCGGGAGTCCTAGGACCACCAGGAGTCCTAGGGCTCTCTATAAAAAGGCTCTCCCCTTCCTTAGAAGCCCTCCATCGATCTTTTTCCCCTCTCTTCCTCCCTGATTTCTCCGATTGGAGCCGTGGATACTTGTTTCGTGCTCGCTGCGATTGCTCGCCGGTGGGGTCACCGGAGGTCGAAGTAAGCTTTCCTCCTCTTCTTCTCTTCTTTCTCCTTCTTCCCGTGCCTCTGTGCACGACTGCCGGCGATGGGTGTCGCGATTTTTGTCGGAGAAGGGATTCCTGTTTGGTCTCTTCTTCTCTTTGGTTTTCTGGCACCGGCGATCACTACCGACCGCCGACCTTGCCTCTCCAAACTCGAGAGAGTTGCCCCCCTCTGCCGTCGGCCTTCGCCGTGTCGGCCGTGGCCTGAACGGCCGGTCAAGGGAAGGGACCTGTCGGTCTCCTGTTTCGGCCAGGAAGGAGCCCGAGAGAAGAGAAAAGAAAAGAAAAGAAAAAGAAGAAAAAGAGAAAAGAAAAGAAAAGAAAAAAAGGAGAGAGAGAAAAAGAAAGGGAGAGAGAAACTTTCTCTCTCTGCTCTCTCTCTTAGATTTTTAGGATTTATGGAATTAAAAAAAGAAGAAGAAAAAAATATAATAATAATAATTAAAAGAAATATAAGAAGAGTTTTCATGGATCAATCCGAAAATCCTGGACGCTGTCGTCTAGTTAATCCATATGAGGACATTGGATTTTAACAAATTTTTAATTTTTTAATTCGATAAAATTTTGATCAAAAATATAATATTTGGTGTATCAGGTCCGGAGAAGGATTTTCAAGATTTCTAGAATTCTTAGTTTAGATTTTCTTTTGAGGTAAGTAGTGTTTACTTTTATTGAATTTATCTGGTAAATTATAAATTCTGAATTAAATAAATTCATGGCATGCTTGTGATTGAAAATATTTATTGAAAATAATTGTTGAAATTATTTATGATTGAAGTTATTTGTTGAAAAATTATTATGATGATGTATAATCATAAAGAATGATATGATTGATTTGACTCGAATATCATTTATTTATATTATTTTTTAAAATAATATATGAATTGGAAGATGATATGAATTTGACAACCTGACTATATAAAGGACCCCGTCAATGGGGGCATATACGTTGGCAATTGATTGTCCTGAGGGTTTATGTCACCAGCGAGACCAACGACATGTCGCCAGCGAGACCAGCGATATATCGCTAGAGAGACCAGCGACAAACCGCCAGCGAGACCAGCGGTTCTAAAGGATTTGGCTACCAGATGATTCGCAGCCTACCATAAGCAGATACGCGGTATTATAATCCTGCCACAGAAAAAATGTGGTCATAGTCATAGTTGGTAAGAAGAACTTAAGAAATTGATGAATTTAAGATGATAAGCATAATTTGAAATTATAATGAATTGAAATTTTATATATGATTGATAGTATGATTATGATTTCATAAATTTACATATTGATTTTGTTATTATTAGTAAACCGACATGTACAGTATTATTGCTTGATTTATTCAGTTAAAGGTATACACTGCTTACTGGGCTATTTAGCTCATGATGAGTTTTATATTTTCTTTACAGATCCAGAAAATTAGCATGATGCGGGATTTCGGTTGGGAGAGCGATTAGAGATGGAGTTGGCTCATTTGATTTAGGATTTTCTCAGAATTGATTCAAGACTTTTATTTAAGTGTTGACTTTGTCAGACAATTATTTTTCTTTTGGACACTGAGTTTTGATTTGTTATTTGAACTAAGGTTTGATTGTTAAAAATTGAAAAATTATTTAACTTTATGTGAAGATATCATGATGAGATACTTTGTATGCTTATGGAAAAAGTTTTCTATGAGTATGCGGTGGTTTCCATGACCCTCGATTCACAATCTCGGATCGTGGGTGTGACAAATTCTAACTCCAAAAGCTTAAGTTTGTGATCAATTGCTGCAAGCTTAGTGCCCAGCTTTGGTTCATTTGCAGCTGTATGTATGGACCTAATCGTTCAAAGAAAGTGCAGTCAAACAATGAAGGCTGCTATCGGCCTGACCCTGTCCAGCCAGCCAAAATTGTGATTTCTGAATTTCAAATCATGGCTGAAATGATTTATGTGGCCTACCAAACATTTACAGCGAGAAATCCATCTCAAGCTGGGATCTCATCAATGTTCAGGAGTAATTTCTGATCTGACTCTCTCAATTAGAATGTCATAAGTTATACACGCACCAAAGTAATTTAAACAAATTCATCAAAACATCGAATTCTTATACTACTACATTTGATCTGAGATTTTTGAGAGAGAGAGAGAGAGATTGCTAAGGGGAGAAAAAGAGAGTTGTGCAGATCGATTGAATACCCACTTATGTTATAACTCCTTTAGGAACTAGTCAAAATCCATCAAGCTTTCTTGGTGTGGCTTACCATATGCCATGTTCAAGACCTCAACATTAATTCAGTTATGTATTTGTTTGATTGTTGAAAAGTTGATTTTTCCATATCAACCACCTTGACATAAAAATTGGTGTACATTGCGAGGCAACAATCATTCAATCAAGCCGATAAAATAGTTGCTATTTCTCTCAAAGAAAGAGAGAACCTGATGCACAGCGTCCACAATCGTACAAATATGAGCCTAGGAAGGATATGAATGTAGACAATATCGTGCCGTTTGGTATACGTTCATGTCATGTCCTAAAGTTTACCATGGGTCGGTCATTTGGGCTCAGACGTCTACGTTAGATTAGGTCATGCGGCGACCGCCGTGTTGTTTGGACCACAAAGACGGTTAGCTATGGTGGAAATCGGAAGAAATGGATGAAGAGGTGACAAGAATCTATGGATCTCACAGGGCAATCAACAGATGGGACAAGAAATGCTTCAAGACTGAGCTCATGTTACACGACTGCAGGAAGACAAGACTAGAAAAGTGACATTGGGAAATGCCTTTCATTGTTGTGTAATGTTGGAAAAAATGAGAGGATGAAATGACATTGAGACAGGAATATATTCTTCACCATTGACAATTCTAGCTGATCAGCTTTTTGTAAAGTTGAAGGAAGTTTTCCGGTCACCCTAGCTTATAACCTAATATGTGTCGGAGCTTGTGGTTAACAACTTATGAAATAAGTAATCTTGAGATTTCAATATTGCATTTGAAGTATCTTACTCCTGAGAGCTCCAGATTCTCATTGTTAATTTTGACGACCGTTCCTTTTTTTTTTTTTAAATATATATTTTATATTTAGTCCTAGCATAGTTAGCATCTACATTTAATCCACTTAGACCTTTTGGTCCACATTGTTTTACACGCTAGGAATTAAATATGCAATGGCCATTAAAATCAAATATCAAGAATAAAATTTTAAGTCAACAAGAAGTAAATATAAAATTGCATGTCAATCCAATTACTCACCCCAATTTGTCTTTATTTTATTTTATTTTTATTACAAACAATTGGATTTATGAGGGAGGAAAAGACAAGGAGCTAAAGTTAATTTAGTTTAACTTCAAAAAGCCAAGCATGCTCAAACAATATTTTGTTTAGATGCAAAGATGGGAAGATAAGATTCTAGATTAGCTTGGTCTATGATTAAGCTCATCTCAAGCTTTTTTGATCAATTATCAATTCGATCAGCCTTCGCTTATGAACAGCTAGCTTACAATGCTAAAAAGAACCTAAGATATTGAAGAGCATGCATATATACACATGCACAAGATATGCATGCACACAAATATATGTATATTATAGACATAGTGTATGCATATATAAGGAAGCACAAAAATTGTATTGCTCTGCAATTCATACCGCTAACCCAACTAGACACAACAAATACAACGTGGTCCATCATCGATTTCTAACTGCACAAAGTAAACAAGACATCGTGCCTCGTCGTTAGCACAAATGCTAGTGCTAGAGACTTGGCTTCACTAATAACATTGGCATTGTCATATGGTCCCTTTTTCAACAATATACGTCATTTTGTTGTCATTTCAAATCAAAATTAATACAAAAAAATCTTATTGATGATGATCCTTGCTTTCAATTCGTTGTCGGTGCTGAAGATATTTTTCAAATTTTCAACAAAAACTCGCCAACATAATTAAGTAGTTGGTGGTAGTTAATCTTTCACCTGTCAAACGATTGCCCAAACTAAATCAAATCCCATGTGCATAGCAGCTTTAGGATGCAGCCAAATTAAACCATTTTGGCAGGAAATTGTGGAATTAAATGAGAAATCAAAGGAAGGCTTGCACATGGAAGCCTTCAGACGTGCACACTCTGGCATGCTGGTGGAGATCCAGTTGTATGGTTTCTGATGGTCGGCGGGTGGGTGGGTCCGGCCAATATCTATGGCCGTAGCCAGGTAGGCCCACCAACTTCACCAATGGAGACCATCATATCGTCTTCCAACAATCCCCAGTCATCAGAGTACATTTGGCGCGCTGTATTCCCAACAAGTAGAATTCCAACTTCCAAGGCCCTTTTTTCAGGTCCAGAGAAGGACGATGGTCCCAATCCAAAAAAGAGTAGGAGGTTGGTCACTCGGTGCCCACACAAAATGATACACACGAAACCTAACCATTTAGGATTTTTATTTTACTGGAAGGGGAAGGGGGAGACCGACGGAAGAGGTCAATGTTTGGTTTATTACTTTGACAAACACAGCCGACCAATCATTTCCATCCGGTTTAACTCTATCCGTACAATCTTGCTCCAAAACTTTGATCTGCCCCATCCTGCCCCTAGGCAAATACACAACAGATACAGATACCAGTCTATCCAACTATGACCTATTTAACTCATATCCGATTCAGATTATATCTGAAATTGAAAGGAGAAAGAAGGGGTAGATATATTTAAATTTTTAAATAATTATTTTAAAATTATAAAAAAAATTTAAGAAAGAAAAACAAGAGAATGTCAATTAGGGTGCTTCATACTTTGTTATTATTTTAAATCAAATCATATATATAAATATGATTTGGTTGGTATATCTTTACTTATTCTTTTTTTTGATGGTTAATTTTTGTTGATTTTTTGAGAGTTTCAAATACTCCTTTTCGAGACTCGAGCGACTGCTCCGTGGCTATTCCGCATGAGCTCCGCTTGCGCAGTTATTCCGCTGCCGTTTTGCAAGCACTCCGTATGCAGACGGACGTTCCATAAGCGTTTCATTTGCAAGCGGCCGGTTTAAGCCTATAAAAGAACCTTTTCTTAGTTCTCTTTTTATCCAACCTGAGAGTTCTCCTTTTATACAGTCGAGAGTTCTTCCTTTCTCTTTCTAAAATTCTATCAAAATACATACTCTCTCTCATTGTTTTTTCTTTCTTTATTTGATCATTTGGGCTGAGGACGAATTTGATCGGCGTCCAATCGAGATCATGCCACCGACAGATGTTGGAGTACTTAACTTTCGGATTGTACCTTGGAGAAGGATGTGCGGCCCAAATCTTCACATGAGAAGGAGCTGAAATCTTCTTTAGGACAATGATTTAACTGCTTTCTTAGTCGGGTTCTATTTTTTTTATTTATCACATCAATATATTATTTTACACACGTCACAGAAAAAAATATTTTAAATATATAAATATACATACATACATACATACATACATACATACATACATATATATATATATATATATATATATATATATATATATATACACATACACATACATACATACATATATACATACATATATATACAAACATATATATATACATACATACATATATATATATATACATACATACATACATACATACATACATACATATATATATATATATATATATATATATATATATATATATATATATATATATATATATATATATATATTTTGAAATGGCATCTGAATTACAAACAAAACCCCATTTTTTTTAAATTATTATGAGCCTATTTAATATTATTTTACCAAAAACTTCATACTTAGGCACTCTCTTCAACACAGGATTTTTTCAAACGGTTCATTTTCTAGTCATTCAATTTTTCTGTGGTTATACTATATGTTATTTCATGTAATGTTCAATACCAACCTAAAGGAGATTTTGTAGATTTTTTTTGTAGTGCATGCATATATTCTATATTAAATATAATTATTGTACATAATTATGGTGTTCCCTGTATAATTTTTCTTTAATTAATCATAGCATCATTTTTATTGTGCAAATTAATCAAAGATCCCCACAAAACTTGTGTTGTTGCATGCTCAACCTTTATAAATGTTATTAAGTCACACTAGTTAATAAAGCAAAAAAAAAAAAAAATCAAATTTCAAATCTTCTCCTTTACAAATGAAACCATTAGTCTTAAACCCGATAAATTTAATGGAACCAACTTTAGAAGGTGGCAAAGCTAAATAAAATTTTGGCTAACCACATTGGGGCTCTGGTCAGTTATTGACCAATCATCTGCCTCCTCTAGTTCAACCACTCCTGCCACCTCTGAAGAAGACTATCTTTGTAAGGATAGAATTTTAAGTATCCTTTCTGATTCACTCTATGATGTCTATCTATCTATAAAGAGTACAAAAAAATTATGGAATAACCTAGAGTCTGAATATGGTCTTGATGATGCTGGGATTGAACGGTTCAACATTGCATCATTTTTTAGATATGTTATGATAGATGACAAACCTATAGATGACCAGCTCCATCAATTTCAAGAATATATTAGGAAGCTTCAAACCAATGGAACCGTTCTCTTGGAAGAATTTAAGGTCTTGAGCTTTCTTGACAAGTTGCCTCCTTCTTGGGATGGCTTTGCCAAAGGACAGCTCCATAAGCAAGGAGAGCTAACCCTAACTCAACTTTTAAATTCAATCAAGATAGAAGGCCAACACAGATTCAAAACTGAGCAAATCAGAGTCCCAGATGCCCAAGCTAACCTGATCCATACCAAATTCAAATCAAAACCTAAATTTCAATCAAACCAACAACACCAGTCAAACCAACCTAACCATCCTAACTCAAATAAGTTCAAGCCTAAGGATAAAAACTTCAAAGCCAATAACACTAGATCTAACAATCCTACTCAAGGTCCAAGTGATAAGTTCTACTTTGTATGCGAAAGAACAGATCATCTTGCGAGAGACTATTTTCATTGGGAGAAGGAGCCCTTTCACAGACCTTCTAGTTTCTCAGAACCTCAAGCTCATGCAGTTGAAGATCCAGAAGACACCACCTTTAGGTCAGTAAGCTTTGATCCTGAAGTTAATATTACTTCCTCTAATCTTGATTGATGGTTGGATTCAGGAGCTAATATTTACATTTATTTTGATCGCTCCTGGTTCACTACTTTTCAGGACCCAAACGGAGGAGGTATAATCCTTGAAAATAATACAACCACCAAAATCAAGAGACAAGGACAAATTAATTTGAAGATAACTTTTGACAAAGTTCTTATCCTGATGGATGTATTGTATGTTTCAGACCTTAAGAAGAACTTAGTTAGTGGGTCTCAACTGATTCAGAGAGGATATAAAATTATCTTTAATTGTAATAAAATTGTGATAACTAAAAATAATACTTTTATAGAAAGAAGATATGTAAGTGAAGGCTTATTCAAATTGAATATAATAAATTATTTTATTAATAAAGCTAAGAATAAAATTTATTTTATAAATAAATCGAATCAAAATTTGTGGCATAATAGATTGGATCATGTACATTTAAGAAAAATTAAATATATGATGAATTTAAAGCTAGTTCCTAAATTAATCTTAGATACATCTAAGTGTGAAATATGTGCTGAATCTAAACAACCAAAAAAATTATTTAAATCAATTGAAAGAAATTCGTCAATCTTGAAGTTGATACATAGTGATGTATGTGACTATCAAAACTGCAACCCATGGTGGCAATAGATACATAGTAACCTTTATAGATAATTTTTCAGATACTATTATTGTTACCTAACTAAATCTGAGGATGAAACCTTTAACAAATTCAAAATTTTTAAGAGAAGTAGTAAATCAATAAGAAAAAAAAATTAAGATTCTTAGGACTAATAGAGGAGGAGAGTATATTTTAAATAATTTTTTCTTATTCTATAAAGAATATGAAATAATTCATGAAATAACTGCTCCTTATTTTTCACAGTCTAATGGTATGGCAGAGCATAAAAATCATACCCTTTTGGATATGGTGAATGCTATGTTGATTAGCTCAGATCTATCTGAAAACTTATGGGGAAAGCTCTTCTGTCTTTTTGCTTCATCCAAAATAGGATCTCTATTAAGGATAGTGGTAAGACCCCTTATGAATTTTGAAAAGACAGGGCTCCTAACTTGAATTTTCTCAAAGTATGGAGGTGTCTAGCTAAGGTGAATATTCCTGAACCTAAAAAGAGAAAATTAGGATCTAAAACTATGGATGCTGTCTTTATAGGCTATGCATAAAATAGTAACACCTATAGGTTTTTAGTGATTAAATATGATATTAGTAATATAAGTTATAATTCAATCCTTGAAGCTAGAGATACTTCTTTCTTTAAAGATATTTTTTCTTTTAAGACTAGAATTTCTAGATCCCTAGTATGTGAACCATCTTCTTCTAGATCTATAGAACTAGAATTTAAAACTGAAACTAAATTAAAAAGAAGTAAGAGGAACAGAATTGAAAAGAATTTTAGAGAAGAATTCTTTACATACCTTATAGAGGATGATCCTTGCACATATGATGAAACTATGTCATCATCAGATTCATTATATTAGAGGAAAGTCATAAATTGTGAAACTCAATCAATCCTAGAGAATAAAACTTAGATTTTAACAAATTTACTTTCAAAAAATAAAGCAACAGAAACTAAATGGATTTTCAAAAAAAAAATTAAGACCAGATGAAACAATAGAAAGATATAAAGCTAGGTTAGTAGCAAAGGGATATAGTCAAAAAAAAATATAGATTATTTTGATACCTATTCTCTTGTAGCTAGGATAACCACCTTAAGAACTTTAGTAGCATTAGCATCAATTCATAAATTAATGATTCATCAAATGGATGTAAAAATTATATTCTTAAATAAAAAATTAGAAGAAAAAATCTATATAAACCAACATCAAGGTTTTATAGTCAAAGGGTAAGAACATAAGGTATATAAACTAATTAAATCACTTTATAGATTAAAACAAACTCCTAGATAATGGCATATTAAATTTGATGAAATTATCCTAGACGATAACTTTAGGATTAACGAACATAATAAATGTATGTATTATAAAACAAATAACTCAGATTTTATCATTTTATACCTGTATGTAAATGATATTCTATTATTTGAAATATCACTATTGTTGGGTATAAATTACCCGCAGCCGAAATCGACAGCAGAACGGCTACGCCCGGACTCCTACGGAAGCCGGGCTCCTCCATCAACAGTAGAACGGCTCCGCCCGGACTCCTACGGGAGCCGGGCTCCTCCTTCAACAGCAGAACGGCTCTGCCCGGACTCCTACGGGAGCCGGGCTCCTCCTTCAACAGCAGAACGGCTCCGCCCGGACTCCTACGGGAGCCGGGCTCCTCCTTCAACAGCAGAACGGCTCCACCCGGACTCCTACGGGAGCCGGGCTCCTCCATCAACAGCAGAACGGCTCCGCCCGGACTCCTACGGGAGCCGGGCTCCTCCTTCAACAGCAGAATGGCTCCGCCCGGACTCCTACGGGAGCCGGGCTCCTCCTTCAACAGCAGAACGGCTCCGCCCGGACTCCTACGGGAGCCGGGCTCCTCCATCAACAGCAGAACGGCTCCGCCCGGACTCCTACGGGAGCCGGGCTCCTCCTTCAACAGCAGAACGGCTCCGCCCGGACTCCTACGGGAGCCGGGCTCCTCCTTCAACAGCAGAACGGCTCCGCTCGGACTCCTACGGGAGCCGGGCTCCTCCTTCAACAGCAGAACGGCTCCGTCCGGACCCCTACGGGAGCCGGGCTCCTCCATCAACAGCAGAACGGCTCCGCCCGGACTCCTACGGGAGCCGGGCTCCTCCTTCAACAGCAGAACGGCTCCGCCCGGACTCCTACGGGAGCCGGGCTCCTCCATCAACAGCAGAACGGCTCCGCCCGGACTCCTACGGGAGCCGGGCTCCTCCATCAACAGCAGAACGGCTCCGCCTGAACCCCTACGGGAGCCGGGCTCCTCCATCAACAGCAGAACGGCTCCGCCCGGACTCCTACGGGAGTCGGGCTCTGCCATCAACAGCAGGGTGGCTCCGTCCGGATCCCTATGGGAGCCAAGCTCCGTCCTCAGTCTCCGACCTCGGTATCAGCTGCTGGAGCCGGACTCCACCCACAACCTCGTCCGAAAGGGGGACTCCTCCCGAACTCCTACGAGAGCCGGGCTCTGCCATCGACAGCAGGGTGGCTCCGTCCGGATCCCTATGGGAGCCAAGCTCTGTCCTCAGTCTCCGACCTCAGTATCAGCTGCTGGAGCCGGACTCCACCCACAACCTCGTCCGAAAGGGGGACTCCTCCCGGACTCCTACAAAGGCCGAACTCCGACTACTGCCGAGCCATGATCAACAGATCCGTGTCCTTTGCCAGATAACAATAACTGCCATGATCCTGTTCCACTTCCTGTAGCGGATTCCATGCGGCTCCACCTCCCCCTGCGACAGGTGCTGCACGATCCCACTGCCCTTTGACAGGCTGTGTCAACAGCTATGATGCTGCTCCGCTCCCTGCGGCAGGTGCTGCACGATCCCACTACTCGCTGACAACTAGCAGTAACGGACGCCGCTCCACTACCTGCAACAGGCCCTATGTGGCGGGCCATGATGATGGCCACGTGTCTGCTCCATTATCTTTCGCAATCAATTCCTCTGACCATGGGCGGCCCACTACCAGGCGATTACAAGCGTCGCCATCAGTCCGTCGCCTCCCCCGCCTATAAAAGGGGGACTCAGATACGTTATTCTTTAAGCTCTTTTGCCTTATCTCAAAACTCTGCTAAACTCTCCGTTCGAGCACTCCATTCTTGTTGAGGCAGAGAACTGACTTGAGCATCAGAGGGTCTTGCCGGAGCAACCCCACCTCCGGTTTAGACTTCCCTTGCAGGTCCCGGCGGCGACCGCGGCTTCCTCAACTCCAGCTTCTCCGGCGTAGATGGATTTTTGCACCAACAGGATTGGCGCTAGAAGGAGGGCCTGTGTCTTCGCAGCACCCTTGTTCTTGAAGGAGAGCTTAACGGACCCACTTCCGGCCATCTTTTCCGGCATCCAATCCTCTTTTCCCCATCCGATGCCCTCCCGTGAGGTTTCCGCACAACTACCTCCGGCTATGGTTGATGATAAAGGGTGGCCGGATGACCAGCCTTCGTCGGATTCCGTTAACGTCATCTCGGGAGAATCCCGGCCGGAGGCAACCAGCACATCAGCTGCACCCCTCAAGTGGCAAAAAGTTGAAGAGCCCATAGCCTTCACTGAAGAAGACGCCCAGGGAGTCCAATTCCCTCATAACGATGCGGTCGTAGTTTCCTTGAACATAGCAAATTATGATGTCCGTCGCATTCTCGTCGACAACGGAAGTTCGGCCGACATCTTATTCTACAGTGCCTATTCGAGAATGGCCACTCTTGGCAGTCATCTAAGGCCGATGTGCTCTCCCCTGATAGGGTTTACTGGTGACGCCGTTCCGACAGAAGGAATGATAGCTCTAACTGTGACCGCTGGTCAGCATCCAAAACAGTCCAGAGCCCTGGTGAATTTCCTGGTGGTAAAGGCGCCGTCTGCCTACAATGCAATTCTCGACCGACCCGGCCTCAATGCCCTTAGGGCCGTTGTTTCAACCTACCATTTGAAGTTGAAGTTTCCCACTGACAAGGGGATTGGAGAAGTTCGGGGAGACCAAGCGCTGGCCAGGCACTGCTACAATATTGCCCTGCAAAGAAGCGATCAAGCGGACCTCTGTCCAGTCGACGGGTTGGATGCGCGCGACGACCTCACTGAAGAGAGGGGCGGCCCGATCGAGGACCTAATACCAATTCCTTTGAATGATGGGAATGCGGAGCATGTGGTGTTAATTGGCTCCAACCTGGAGGAGGAGGTGCGGACGCATCTCGTGGATTTTCTCCGAAGGAATGCGGACGTTTTCGCATGGGTCCCGACGGATATGCCGGGGATTGAGACAGAAGTCATAGAACATCATCTGGTGGTCGACCCTAAACATCGGCCAACAAAAGAAAAAATTCAGAGTCATGCCCCGGAGAGGCAGAAGGCGATAGCCGAGGAAGTGGATAAACTTCTCAAGGCCGGATTCATCAAGGAGGTCAATTATCCAGAGTGGATCTCCAATGTTGTCTTGGTCAAGAAAGCAAACGGCAAGTGGAGGATGTGTATCGACTTCAAAAAGCTGAATAAAGCTTGCCCAAAGGACAGTTACCCCCTTCCCAGGATCGACCAACTGGTGGACGCTACCTCGGGCCATGAGCTTCTCACTTTCATGGACGCATTCTCCGGCTATAACCAGATTAGAATGGCATCGGAAGATGAAGAAAAGACTGCTTTTATCACTAATCGCGGCCTTTACTGCTACAGGGTTATGCCATTCGGCCTCAAGAACGCGGGTGCAACCTATCAACGACTGGTGAACAAAATCTTCAAGGAGCAGATCGGCCGAAATATGGAAGTTTATGTGGACGATATGCTCGTGAAAAGCAGGTCTTCCGGGAATCATGTCACCGACCTCGAAGAAACCTTTGGCGCTCTTCGAAAGTATAGAATGAAGCTGAACCCAACCAAATGCGCCTTTGGGGTAACCTCGGGGAAGTTCCTGGGCTTCATGGTATCAGGGCGCGGGATCGAGGCCAATCCGGAGAAAATCCGCGCCATCCAAAATATGATTGCCCCAAGATCAATCAAAGAGGTTCAGTGCCTCACAGGAAGAGTTGCGGCTCTCAATCGCTTTGTCGCAAGGTCGGCCGAGCGATGTCTGCCCTTCTTTCAAACTCTCAAGCAGCCGAAAAACTTCTGTTGGACCCCTGAATGCCAACAGGCATTCGAAGAGTTGAAAAGCTATCTTGGCTCATCCCCGCTGCTGGCAAAGCCCGAGCCCAAGGAGGAATTATTTTTGTACCTGGCAGTCTCTCCCACAGCCCTTGCAGCCGTCCTTGTTAAGGAGGAAATGAAAGTCCAGCGACCAGTCTACTACATTAGTCGCGTGTTGAGGGACGCCGAGACCAGGTATACTAAATTAGAAAAACTGACCTACGCCTTGTTGATTGCAGCTCGGAGACTCCGACCTTACTTTCAAGGGCACAGGGTGACATTACTCACCGATCAAGGCGGTTTTACACCGAGCTGATATCTCCGGAAGAATGGCGAAATGGGCCATCGAGCTCACAGAATTCGACATCAACTACAAGCCTAGACCGGCGATAAAAGCCCAAGTGTTGGCGGACTTCATAGTAGAATGCACCATCCCCGAGGAGGTCGAACCTGAGCAAAACAAAATTGATGACCTGAGGACTCAACCGAACTCCCCTGACGAAGAAGCCAGTTCGTCCGATAACTTTTGGACCCTCCATGTGGACGGATCGTCCAACATGGCAGGCGCGGGTGCAGGCCTGATCTTGACCAGCCCGGAGGGAGTCGTTGTGGAGTACGCTCTGCATTTCGAATTCCCCGCAACGAACAATGGAGCGGAGTATGAAGCTCTGATCGCAGGATTGAGGATCGCTAAGGAGCTTGGAATAGGTCAACTCCGGGTGCACAGCGATTCCCAACTCGTGGTGGGGCAGGTCAGCGGGAGCTTTGAAGCACGGGAGGACAATATGGCCAAATATCTCGAAAAGGTGAAGGAGTTCATCCCTGCCTTTGGCAGTTTCGACATCAGGCAAATTCCAAGGTCGGAGAACATCAGGGCCGATCTTCTCTCCAAACTGGCGACATCGGTTCCGGCCGAATTGCCAAAGGGCATCCTCTTTGAAGTTTTAAAACAACCAAGTACGGGAGAACCGCGACTCGTAATGGAGATCGACCACGAGCCCAGCTGGGTCGACCCGCTAATAACTTATCTTAGAGATGGGATTCTCCCCCAGGATGCGAAAGAAGCCCGGAAACTCCGAAATCAAGCCTCCCGGTACATCCTTTATGAAGGCAAATTATACAAAAGATCGTACTCCTTGCCTCTCTTGAGATGCCTCCGACCCTCAGAAGCTGACTACGCTTTATGGGAAGTGCACGAGGGAGCTTGCGGAAGCCATTTAGGTGCCAGGTCTCTATCCCACAAGCTACTCCGCCAAGGGTATTACTGGCCAACAATGCACCATGATTCAATTGAATATGTCAAAAAGTGTGATCGATGCCAGAGGTACGCCAACATCCAGAGACAACCTGCTACCGAGCTTACACCCTTGAGCGCCCCATGGCCTTTTGTGCAATGGGGAATGGATATTCTTGGCCCCTTTCCCATGGCGTCTGGTCAAAGAAAATTTCTCCTTGTAGCGATCGACTACTTCACCAAATGGGTCGAGGCCGAGCCACTAGCCAAAATCACAGAAGCGAAAGTGCAGGATTTTGTCTGGAAATCGGTCGTGTGCAGGTTCGGTTTGCCTAGAACCCTCATCACTGATAATGGACGGCAGTTCGCGGGAGCCAGATTTGCTGAATTCTATGAAGACCTAAACATCTCCCACAAATTCACATCAGTGGCCCATCCCCAGGCGAACGGCGAAGCCGAGGTAACAAACAGAACCCTTTTGCAGGGGATTAAGACCAGGCTCGAAAGAGCAAAAGGGACTTGGGCGGACGAACTTTATCATGTACTATGGGCTTATCGGACCACCCAGAGGTTGCCTACAGGAGAGACTCCCTTTGCTCTAGCCTTTGGTACGGAAGCCGTCATCCCGATCGAGCTTAAACTCCAGTCGGCACGAGTCGTGGCATTCGACGAACCCCAAAATGCGCAAAGTCTCAGAGCCAACCTCGACCTACTGGAAGAAAGGTGGGAGATTGCTCAGGTTCCAATGGCAGCCTACAGACAGAAAGTTGCCCGATATTACAACGCCCGAGTGAAGAACAAGGCATTCAAAGCAGGAGATCTGGTGCTCCGACGAGCTGCTGTCTCACAACCTCAGGACCGGGGGAAGCTTGCCCCAAACTGGGAGGGACCTTATGAGGTCAAGGAAGTAGTCCGACCTGGAACTTATTATCTCAGGGAACTCGGGGGAGCTGACCTCCCACGACCGTGGAGCTCAAAAAACTTGCGGATGTACTACCAGTGATTTCGTCCTAATCAAAAAATGCGTACCCATTTGTCTTAAGACAATTCAAGCAGACGGTATCAAAAATGAGAGGGCAACCTTATAAAAGTTGAAGGCCCGGTTCTTTTAGACCGGATGGGGGGAGAGGCCTTACAACGCCCATATGTGCCCCCACAGCCCTGTTAGGGACAGGAGGAGAACCTCGCCCTAACTTGAGCAAAGTCGAAGGCCCGGTTCTTTTAGACCGAATGGGGGGAGAGGCCTTGCAACGCCCATATGTGCCCCCACAGCCCTATTAGGGACAGGAGGAGAACCTCGCCCTAACTTGAGCAAAGTCGAAGGCCCGATTCTTTTAGACCGGATGGGGGGAGAGGCCTTGCAACGCCCATATGTGCCCCCACAGCCCTGTTAGGGACAGGAGGAGAACCTCGCCCTAACTTGAGCAAAGTCGAAGGCCCGGTTCTTTTAGACCGGATGGGGGGAGAGGCCTTACAACGCCCATATGTGCCCCCACAGCCCTGTTAGGGACAGGAGGAGAACCTCGCCCTAACTTGAGCAAAGCCGAAGGCCCGGTTCTTTTAGACCGGATGGGGGGAGAGGCCTTGCAACGCCCATATGTGCCCCCGCAGCCCTGTCAGGAACAGGAGGAGAACCTCGTCCTGACATGAGCAAAGTGGAAGACCCGGACTCCTACGGGAGCCGGGTCCCTACGCCAAGAAAACTTCGCCCGGACTCCTACGGGAGCTGGGTTCCGTCGCCAAGAAGATTTCACCCGGACTCCTACGGGAGCCGGGTTCCGCCGCAAAAAAGACTTCGCCCAGACTCCTACGGGAGCCGGGTTCCGCCGCCAAGAAGACTTCACCCGGACTCCTACGGGAGCCGGGTTCCGCTGCAAAAAAGACTTCGCCCGGACTCCTACGGGAGCCGGGTTCCGCCGTCAAGAAGACTTCACCCGGACTCCTACGGGAGCCGGGTTTCGCCGCAAAAAAGACTTCGCCCGGACTCCTACGGGAGTCGGGTCCCTACGCCAAGAAAACTTCGTCCGAACTCCTACGGGAGCCGGGTTCCGCCGCCAAGAAGACTTCACCCGGACTCCTACGGGAGCCGGGTTCCGCCGTAAAAAAGACTTCGCCCGGACTCCTACGGGAGTCGGGTTCCGCCGCCAAAAAAGACTTCGCCCGGACTCCTACGGGAGCCGGGTCCCTACGCCAAGAAAACTTCGCTCGGACTCCTACGGGAGCCGGGTTCCGTCGCCAAGAAGACTTCACCCGGACTCCTACGGGAGCCGGGTTCCGCCGCAAAAAAGACTTCGCCCGGACTCCTACGGGAGCCGGGTTCCACCGCCAAGAAGACTTCACCCGGACTCCTACGGGAGCCGGGTTCCGCCGTAAAGAAAGCTTCGCCCGGACTCCTACGGGAGCCGGGTTCCACCGCAAAGAAAACTTCGCCCGGACTCCTACGGGAGCCGGGTTCCGCCGCAAAGAAGACTTCGTCCGGACTCCAACGGGAGCCGGGCCCCGCCATCGACAGCAACAAAGGCTTCGCCCGGACTCCTACGGGAGCCGGGCTCCACTGCCAACGACAGCTACAGGACAACTCCGCCCGGACTTCTACGGAAGCCGGACTTTACTTATGACTTTGATTGCAGAAAAACTTTGCCCTGGCTCTTACGAGAATCGAGCTACTCCAACTCCCGGAGGGCTTCTCCGTTCGGACTATCAAGGGAGCCGAACTTAGCCCCGACTTCAGCGGAGAAGAATCCGGGCGAACCTGACAAGTGGGTATCCCCGAACGGCACAAAAGCCGAAAAGGAGCTCGGCAAATGACGACCCCACGTGAACTGAAAAAGTCGCCGACGACCTTGGAACAACGTAACACAGACAAAGAGAACGAAAGGAAAATGAAGAAGTCCGGCAGACAACTATTTAACACAAGATGCAAACAAGGTACTGAAATCACTTTTTCATTTAACAGAAGTACACATTACAGGACCCGATGGGTCAGGAAAAAAGAAGATACACGTCATCGCAAGTATCGCGGGCACGATTCGGGCAGGACGAATCGGAGATCGCTCCGAGCTACGAACTCCGTCTCTATCCTTCTCAATCGCATTCTCCAGTGCGTGTAACAGCTCTCGCCCATCTCGCCTCATTCTGTTCCCGAGGTCCCAACCTTGGCAAAAAAGGGGTGGGGTCGATCCCCGGAGGTGGAGGGGGCAACGACGGCCGCCACCCGAGATGCTCCGGCAAGGTCGGCATGCATTACTTCCACCGCCCCCGCAACAAGTTCTACTGCCCCACCGTCAACGCCGACCGCCTCTGGTCTCTCGGCCCCGACGGCGTCAAGGATCCCGTCATGGCTTGTGACGTCTATTCTGCCCTCTTGACCGGTATCACCCCGCCTTGCTTCTCTGAGATTCGCGGGCAGAATAGCTTCCCCGACAGCCTCCGTTATTCAACCCCTGTTGTTGAAGGAATTCTTCCTTGGGCTCCCTCTAGAGCGATGGAGATTCTCACCGGCCGCCATTCTCCTTCTCTCCTTCCTCCGAACCCTAAGAATTCCCTCGAGGACAGCCACCCAAGTAGATAATATGGTTTAAGGGAAGGAGACAGGGACTGGGGCGAGGGAAGCAGGGCTCTCAGATGAAAGAACAACGCCAGAATGAAGCTACGAAGGGGCCGAGGGGTTTAAATAGCCGATGGATCCTGGCGCAGTTATGGCGGCGGGTATTCCTGGGCCAACTAAGGTGTGCCGCGTGGCACGCTTATCCCCTTCACCGCCATCGAGGGTTGACCGCTCACAAATTCCCGCAAAGCGACGCTTGGGATTGCGTTTCAGCGGGGGTTCCGAAAAGACTTTTCAAGTCACCTTCACCGAAAAATGGACTCTGACGTGCGCGCATTAAATAGGGGCGGCAGTGCGCAGGATTCGAAGGGACGATTCCGACTGCGCACATCTCTCTCTGCATACTTCCTTCGCTTGAAATTCAAACTCGAAAGTAGGGGGACTGGTGTTGGGTATAAATTACCCGCAGCCGAAATCGACAGCAGAATGGCTCCGCCCGGACTCCTACGGGAGCCGGGCTCCTCCATCAACAGCAGAACGGCTCCGCCCGGACTCCTACGGGAGCCGGGCTCCTCCTTCAACAGCAGAACGGCTCCGCCCGGACTCCTACGGGAGCCGGGCTCCTCCTTCAACAGCAGAACGGCTCCGCCCGGACTCCTACGGGAGCCGGGCTCCTCCATCAACAGCAGAACGGCTCCGCCCGGACTCCTACGGGAGCCGGGCTCCTCCTTCAACAGCAGAACGGCTCCGCCCGGACTCCTACGGGAGCCGGGCTCCACCATCAAAAGCAGAACGGCTCCGCCCGGACTCCTACGGGAGCCGGGCTCCTCCTTCAACAGCAGAACGGCTCCGCCCGGACTCCTACGGGAGCCGGGCTCCTCCTTCAACAGCAGAACGGCTCCGCCCGGACTCCTACGGGAGCCGGGCTCCTCCATCAACAGCAGAATGGCTCCGCTCGGACTCCTACAGGAGCCGGGCTCCTCCTTCAACAGCAGAACGGCTCCGCCCGGACTCCTACGGGAGTCAGGCTCCTCCTTCAATAGCAGAACGGCTCCGCCCGGACTCCTACGGGAGCCAGGCTCCTCCTTCAACAGCAGAACGGCTCCGCCCGGACTCCTACGGGAGCCGGACTCCTCCTTCAACAGCAGAACGGCTCCGCCCGGACTCCTACGAGAGCCGGGCTCCTCCATCAACAGCAGAACGGCTCCGCCCGGACCCCTACGGGAGCCGGGCTCCTCCATCAACAGCAGAACGGCTCCGCCCGGACTCCTACGGGAGCCGGGCTCCTCCTTCAACAGCAGAACGGCTCCGCCCGGACTCCTACGGGAGCCGGGCTCCTCCATCAACAGCAGAACGGCTCCGCCCGGACTCCTACGGGAGCCGGGCTCCTCCATCAACAGCAGAACGGCTCCTCCCGGACCCCTACGGGAGTCGGGCTCCTCCATCAACAGCAGAACGGCTCCGCCCGGACCCCTACGGGAGCCGGGCTCCTCCATCAACAGCAGAACGGCTCCGCCCGGACTCCTACGAGAGCCGGGCTCTGCCATCGACAGCAGGGTGGCTCCGTCCGGATCCCTATGGGAGCCAAGCTCCGTCCTCAGTCTCCGACCTCGGTATCAGCTGCTGGAGCCGGACTGCACCCACAACCTCGTCCGAAAGGGGGACTCCTCCCGGACTCCTACGGGAGCCGGGCTCTGCCATCGACAGCAGGGTGGCTCCGTCCGGATCCCTATGGGAGCCAAGCTCCGTCCTCAGTCTCCGACCTCAGTATCAGCTGCTGGAGCCGGACTCCACCCACAACCTCGTCCGAAAGGGGGACTCCTCCCGGACTCCTACAAAGGCCGAACTCCGACTACTGCCGAGCCATGATCAACAGATCCGTGTCCTTTGCCAGATAACAATAACTGTCATGATCCTGTTCCACTTCTTGTAGCGGATTCCATGCGGCTCCACCTCCCCCTGCGACAGGTGCTGCACGATCCCACTGCCCTCTGACAGGCTGTGTCAACAGCTATGATGCTGCTCCACTCCCTGTGGCAGGTGCTGCACGATCCCACTACTCGCTGACAACTAGCAGTAACGGACGCCGCTCCACTACCTGCAACAGGCCCTATGTGGCGGGCCATGATGATGGCCACGTGTCTGCTCCATTATCTTTCGCAATCAATTCTCCTGACCATGGGCGGCCCACTACCAGGCGATTACAAGCGTCGCCATCAGTCCGTCGCCTCCCCCGCCTATAAAAGGGAGACTCAGATACGTTATTCTTTAAGCTCTTTTGCCTTATCTCAAAACTCTGCTAAACTCTCCGTTCGAGCACTCCATTCTTGTTGAGGCAGAGAACTGACTTGAGCGTCGGAGGGTCTTGCCGGAGCAACCCCACCTCCAGTTTAGACTTCCCTTGCAGGTCCCGACGGCGACCGCGGCTTCCTCAACTCCAGCTTCTCCGGCGCAGGCGGATTTTTGCACCAACAACTATAAATAATACAAAAAATTAAAGATTATTTGTCAAGTAATTTTGATATGAAAAACTTAAGAGAAGCTGATAAAATCTTAGGAATAAAACTTAAAAGAACAAATAATGAAATAGCAATAAACCTAACAAATTCAATAGAAAAAATACTTAAAAAATTTGAATATTTTGATCTTAATTCTGTCTCTACCCCATATAATCATAGTTCTCACTTAACTAAGAATTTAAGAGAATCTATAAGACAATTAGAGTATTCTCAGAGGATAGGATCACTGGAATATGTAGCAAATAGAATCCATCCTGATATAGCTTATGCAGTAGGCAGGCTAAGTCGGTATACTAGCAATCCTAGTGAAGAACATTGGAAAGTCCTTGAAAGAGTCTTTAAATATCTAAAGAAACTCTAGATTACTCTCTTTTGTTCTTCAATTATCCAGAAATACTATAAGGATATAGTGAAGCTAACTGGGTGACAGATAATTTAGATGTTAAGTCCACCACAAGATATCTCTTTATATTTGGAGGAGCTGCAGTATCTTGGGGATCATGTAAATAAATAATAATAATAAGAAGCATGTTAGAACCTAAATTAACTACTCTTGACACCACTTGCATTGAAGCATAGTGGCTAAAAGATTTAATTAATGATATTAAAATTCTTCCATTCAAAATATCTGTAATACCAATAAATTATGATTGTAAAGCTCTAATAGATCTGTTAAATTAACAGACATCAAATAAAAAGATGAACAATAATATCCTGATCAGATACAAAACTGCGAAAAATAAAATAAAAGATGTGATTGTTAGAAGATCGGGTAGGGTTGCATGTAATGTTGGATTTTCAATAGATGCTAGTACATGTGGATTTCAAAACTTTTATAAATTCAAAATACAGTAAAAAATTAGATTAAAATACTTTTAATTTAAGCATGTATTTATTATATGAAAGCACCTATGGATCTAGTTCATATACTGAAATTAATATAAACTAATTTTAAGAATAATAAATAAAAATCTGTAATCAATTTACATACCTGAATCACTTTCTCTTTATTTCAAATCTGTAACTAGGGTTGAATCTAATTCAATCTCTAGATCTGGGGCCTGAATAGGTTCTAAATTTGTAGCACAAATATTCTACCTCTATGGATATCCACAGAGCTGGTCTGAATCGATTCTCTTGACTCCTGCTTGCTTGAACCAAAAGCCTGAATAGGCTTGAACCAAGCCTGGATAGGGATAAACTCTTTGTGGACCTTTTTGATTTTTCTTTTTTGATTTTTAAAGAAACCAAGAACCTTTTTTGATCTCTTAACTAATCAAGAAGAACAACAACTAAGAAGTGGTTATAATTAACTCTTAATAAACTTGAGATGGAAGGGAACAAACTAAGAGCAAGTGGCGCCAACAATTGACACCACCTCCTATGATGCCGCCCACCCCTCTATTGGCTCCAAGGAAGGATGCCTAGAGAGAGAGGGCATGGGCTAAAGAGAGGAAGGGAAGATGAGGCGTGGGCCCAGTAATAAGTGGTGGTAAGATGGGAGAAAGAGAGCTTATGTGAGAAGTAAAGGCTATGATCCTTTACATAGACAACTTAAGGATGTCCGAACCAAATTAGGATCTCTCCTCCTAATCATATTAGAAGTCCTAGCCATAATATACTTGGACTAAATAAATGAGGTGCCACCCATATCTCACTTAAGTCCACATCCAATGCTAGGCATCCCATTATATGGGATCTAATTAAATGCTCAAATCAGCCCGCATTGTTTCATAAATTCTCTTCAAGGGTTCTTAATAAATAAAATCAAGAAATTCTTTCTTGATTCCATCCAAGTCATAAATTAAACATCCAACTATTGGATCTTATTGAATCAAATTTAATTAGCTTCAAATCAAGTATAGGAATTGGTTAAAACTTATCATATAAGTAAACCAACTACAAGAGAAATTAGGTTCACCTAGGTGCTAACAAGGTTAACATGAATCTAATAGGATTTCTCTAAATCCAAATAAATTGATACTTCATAAGCTCAATTATTAACCAATCTAGGTCTTCTTCCTTTATATATGACCTCGTAGATTCAATTCTATTTGATAATGAGATACACCATGATCTCTACAATAGATATCACTGAAACCCCTTTCAGTGGGTCAAAATAATTTCACTTTAACTCGACAAAGATCATTGATCCAAAATGATCCTATTAAGCTCTCACAATCTATCAGTGACATCTAGCAATATGTAGTGGCAACCTAACAGAACCAAAATAGAATCTCTAGGTGTAATTAATGTATGATACAATTCCTCTATCGTGAGTCTCGACTAAATGACAAGTCATGGATAATTCGTCAAACCTCATCATCAGTCATATGATAAATTCGATCAGCTCAAATCTATTAGTGATACCAAATAAAATTTTTTTTCTATTAATCACACTACTATAGCCATAAATTTATAGACTCAGCTTCTCAAATCTCATAGAACTACTCCTCTCTATCAAAATCGATAGATCCCATTAGACGCACATATCATTTGCACAGCTTAACCAACTGAAGCCAACATCCACTACAAAAACTCATAATTGAATTAATATTTATGTATAGTTAAACTACAACAGTCTTACTGTGAGCAACTATGACACTGCAGGTCGAAAGATCAGTCATACAACTATAGCATCAAGATAATCATTGACAATCGAATAAAAATCTATGTGATCTCTCGTATGGTCATACTCAGTACTAGTTGTTCTCTAACAACTATCTATATTTTTCGTTCAGTGTCTCTACACCATAAATTAGAGACTCATCTATCCTAAAGAAAGCAAACCATGCACCAGTCTATCTGGATAAATCAATATCCCCATGACTATCCCAAAATCAGGAGTAATTTAGGAATCGATCATCCATGCCTTTAATTCTCAATATTTGAGAATATGTATCATAACATTAATTTCAAGGATGATTTAAGGATACATAATACTAGAATAAAAAAAAAAAATCCTTTATTGATTGAATCAATAGTTTAAGTATAAATTTATATCATAAAATAAAATATGTCAGCCAACAATTGACTTCTAAGACATACATCTAACAATCTCCCACTGAGACTAAAGCTAATTGATCATTAATCTAAACCCTATCTTCTCAAGATAAGCTTTCATTTTGGACTGGCTCAACTACTTTATCAGCGGGTCTACCATGTTATCCGCAAAGTCTACTCTTCGCATCTCGACATATTGCTTCTCAAGGTAGTCACATATGATATGGAACCATCATTCAATAACTTTGATTTTTGATGAGATCGAGGCTCCTTAGCAAGTGCTATGACTCCATTATTGTCACAATATAGTGGTATGGCATCCGATGTCATTGCATTAAATTTTGTGATAAACTTTTTGAACCAAAAGCCTTCTTTCACAGCATTCGAAGTGGTGACATACTCAACCTCTAAGATCGAATCTACGATAATGCTCTGCTTGGAACACTTTCAGCTGACTGCACTATCATTGCATATGAACACATACCCCGATGTAGACTTTCTATTATTAGGATTTGACATGAAGTCTGAATCTATATAATCCTTAATCCGTAATTCAGATGCTCCTCCAAAGATCAAGAACAAATCATTAGTCCTTCATAAGTACTTAAGGATGTTCTTCACAGCTATCCATGCTTCTTGTCTGGATTCGACTGATACCTATTCGTGACACTCATAGTAAGGACAATATCAGGTCAAGTATATAACATGGCATATATGAGGCTCCCAATCACTGAAGCATAAGGAATCCTACTCATTTGCTCAATCTCCATAAAAGTGTTAGGACACATTGTCTTGGAGAGTCGAATACCATACCTAAGGGGTAGCAAACCACTTTTGGAGTTTTCCATGCTGAATCACTTCAGCACTTTTTCTATATACAGCTTTTGTGATAGGCCAAACATCCTTCTAGATCTATCTTTGTAGACTTTTATCTCAAGGATCTAGGATGCTTCTCCTAGGTCTTTCATGAAGAATTTTTTAGATAACCAAGCCTTAACCAAAGTCAACATGAGAATATCATTCCTAATAAGGAGAATGTCATCGATATACAGTACGAGGAAGATAAGCACGCTCCCACTGACCCTTTTATAGACATAAAGTTTCTTTTTATTTTTGATGAAACTAAACGATTTGATTGCATTATCGAAATAAAGATTCCAGCTCTGAGAAGTCTACTTTAGTTTATAGATAGATCTTTGCAGCTTGTAGACTCGGTAATCACTATTACCAGATGTGAAACCCAGAGGCTGATCTATATAGATATCTTCTTGAAGATATCCATTTAGAAAAGTAGTTTTCACATCCATCTATTAGATTTTATAATTATAGTAAGCTATAATAGCAAGCAATGTATAGATAGATTTCAGTATTGCTACAGACGAAAAAATTTTATGATAGTCAATGCCTTCACGCTGACTATAATCCTTCGCCACCAACTTTGCCTTATAGGTCTCTACCTTATCATCGATATCTATTTTTTTTATAGACCCATTTACATCCTATGAAAATAATTCTCTCTGATGGATCCACTAAGGTCTATATCTGGTTCGAGTGCATTGAGTCAATTTCTGACTTCATTATATCTAACCATTTTTTGAAATTGATGTTAGACATCATCTTATCAAAAGTACTAGGATCATTACCATGACCTCCATCTTCCATAAAGAATGCTTCTTCTACATCTTCTTTTTGCATACTCATGTATCTTTCAAAAGGATGGAAGATTCTACCTGATCTATAAGGTGGAGGTGGAACATTAACTTCTGACTCATCATAAATAGGTTTTTGAGGATCTATGGCTCGTTGTTCTTCAGAGATCTTCTCATCGAGCTCAACTAACCTCCTACTACCTCCATCCTGGATAAACTATTTTTTTAGAAATATAGCACTGTGACTCACAATCACATTGTGATCATGTGAAAAATAAAAATAGTACCTCAAAGATTTCTTGGGATACCCTATAAACCAAGCTACAATTGATCTATCCTCTAACTTGTCAGTTTTTTATTTTTTAATATAGGTTGGACATCCTCAAGTCTTAAGATAACTCAGACTTAGCTTCTTACTATATCATATCTCATATGGTGTGGTAGGAACAAACTTAGAAGGAACTCTATTTAAAATATGCATCATGGTAAGTAAGGCATGTCCACAAAGAAATATAGATAAATCAGTGAAGCTCATCATGGATTGAACCATACCCAATAGGATCCTATTTCTCCTTTTGAATACTTCATTGAGTTGAGGTCTGCTGGGAGGAGTCTATTGAGAGGTAATATCATTCTCCTTAAGATATCCCAAAAATTAAGCACTCAAGTATTTTTCTCCTCGATCAGATTGTAGGACTTTGATGGGTTACCTATTTGCTTCTCTATCTCTTGTCTGAATTCTCTGAACCTTTCAAAAATTTTAGACTTATATTTATAAGAAATATATACCCATATTGTGATAGATCATCAGTAAAGATAATGAAGTAGCTATAACCACACCTGATCTGCATATCAAATAGGCCACACACAGCGATCTGTATCAGGATTAGTAACTCAGTGGCCATTTTTTCTTGTACCACAAAAGGTAACCTAGTTATTTTTCTTTGAAGATATGATTCACAGGTCGAAATCGACTCAAATTTAACTAAGTCAAAGATCCCATCCTTTTTCAGTCTATTTATTCTATCCTCTCCAATATGGCCAAGCCTATGGTGTCACAAATACTTATGGTTAAATTCATCTTTATTTTTTTTTAACCTATGGCACTCACTACTTACTCATTTAAATTCATATTAGCATCAACATGTAAGTGATAAAGACTATCAATCAAAAGACCAGATGCAACTAATTTATTTCACAAATAAATGAAGCAAAAATCTTTATTAAATTGAAAAATAAATCCATCCAGTGCTAGTACAGAGATCGAAATCAAATTTTGGCTAGCTACAGGAATAAAATAATAATATTTTAAATCTAATCTAAAGCTTGATGGTAATTAAAGAGGATAGGTTCTAATGACTTCTACAGCAACCTTTGCTCCATTGCCAACCTAAAAGGTCATGTCACCTTGCCTCAACTTTCTACTTCCTATTAGACCCTGCATTAAAGTATATATATATATATGAGCACTAAAACCAGAGTCCAATATCTAACTAGAAGTAGAAGAAACCATTAGGTTAGATTCTATTATGAGCATACCTTCAGAAGGTTGATCATCCTTTTTCATCTTTAGGCTCTCTAGATAAGATGGATAGTTTCTTCTTCAATGGCCATCAGAGTTGCAGTAGAAACACTTTTTTCTTCACAGCTTTCTTTGGAGTATCCTTCTTAGGCTTGCTGTCCTTTTTTATTTCTTTGCAAGCTTATTCTTTTTTTTCCTTGAGATTTTTTCTTGGAAGGTGCCTACTCAACAGCAAGAACAGAGCTCCTTGAGCTTTTCAAGGTACCCTCAGCAGTGACCAGCATATTGACCAATTCGGATAGGTTACAGTTTAATTTGTTCATATGGTAGTTTATGATAAACTATCCAAATGAACTGGTCAGAGATTGGAGGACCAAATTGATCTTTAATTTCCTTTGCATATTAAGCCTGAGCTTCTTAAGCTCCTCTAGGTCCTTGATCATTATCATAGAATAATTATGGACTGACTATCCATCGTGCATCTTCATATTGAATAATGCTTAGACAATTCAAAGTGTGTGGTCCGGCTCTGCTCACCATACAAGTCTTGCAGGTGAGGGATCATGACTTTGGCAGTGGGTATGTGCTCATGCTAGCTTTGCAACTCATTTGATATGAAGCTAGCACATAGCACTTCACTCTAAGGTCATCATCCATCCATTTATCCAGAGCAGCTCTTTGCTCTACCATAGGATGAGCTAGTAAGGCTAGAGCATCCTGGTCGAGTACATACCCAATCTTTTTGAATGTTAGGACTATCCTGAGATTTCTGAGCCAATCCTTATAATTTGTATCAGCCACTCGATTGGTTTCAAGGATGTGGGCTAGTGGGTTAGAGGCCGACATTGTTTATCTATGAGAGTAGAGATTCTAGTTAGACATTTATACTTAAAATTTATATTTGCTCTAGGGACTTTAAGATGTAAATATATTTTCACTATTTTTTCAAATTTCGATACTCCTTAGATGAAAAACAAAAATCCAATGTGACCAATGCAAGATTTTTAATGGGTGCTGTGGTTCCACCAATGCTGTGCACCTCACCTAATAGTTATTGATAACATGCACATCGATACGTAGATAAAAATTGGTTATAAAGGCTAGAGGTTATAAAGGCTCAGCCTAAGTGGATTTGTGGTTATTTAATTGATTCTGTTAGCTTACTTAGCTAATTCAATTGGTGTCTAAGGCAAGCAACGAGGGGACCCCCACAATCCTATCTCTTACCTGACTATTTGAAGGAAGTGAGAACAAACCCAATTTGCATTTAAGCTAAGCCACTCTACATCGAACTGTTAGGTCTAAGAAACCCATAGGTGTCTAGGTTTAATTGTTTGCTAACTTGATTATTGTTGGTGCAGAATTCACCGATGCCGGAGAAGCTGGAGTCGAGGGGATCACGGCCACTGTCGGGACTTGCAAGGAAAGTTTAAACTGGAGTTGGGGGTCCTCCGGCAAGACCCTCCGACGCTCAAGTCAGTACTCTGCTTCAACAGAAATGGAGCACTCGAATGAGATTTTAGCAGAGTTTAGAGATAGTGCTTAGAGCTTAAGAGCTTTTCGAAAGCTTGAGAAAGCTTACCGAAACTGTTGCCTTATCCCATTTTATAGTAGAATGTGGTATGGTCCCACCATTAATGGTGCAGACAACTGGAGAGTTGTCAAATCATCAGGGGCTGTCAAATCGATATGGGTTGTCAGGTCATCAGAACTAACCCATGTCCTTGACAGGATAATGCCCCAGGGCGGTCGCACAGCATGTCCTTGACAGGACAATAGCCCATAGCGGTTGTACGACGTTTGGATGGGCTAGCCGACTATATGTCGTATTCGACTGCCGGAACATCGGGTGATGACTCGAAAATACCGTCGGCTAATCTGGTGCCTTGTGGAAGTTAGACGTCGGCTGCCACCCCCGACAGTGAGTCGATATATGGGTTCGACCGTTCGATCGATTGAAAATAGTATTGGTCTATTTGACCGGCATACTTTCGGTCGGATATTGTCGACAATTATTATCGGAGTCGTCTGTCTGTCCGATGGGTAGAGTCGGACGTCGGTCGAACCGGTCTGAGGATAAGTCGGCATACGGGGGTCGGTCGGTATATCCCAACAAGGACCATGCAATGGCTTCTTTCCTGTCTTGTGGTCCATGACCACCACCATATGGGCCGATCACTAGGAGGTCATAATAGTGGAGACCATAGAAGATTCAAACTCCTTCCTTGGCATCCAGCACTACTCAGTTGTAACTGAGATGGAGGCCGTCTGTTGTAGAAGTTCATCTAGAATCCAATTCTATTGTAGAAGTTCAGACGAAGTTCGGTTCTTGTAGGAGTTCGGAAGGAGACTGCTTAATGTAGAAGTTCGGATGGAGACCGATTGCCGTGGAAGTCCGGATGGAGATCGCTTGCAATAGAAGTTTGGATGGAATTCGCTTACTGTAGAAGTCTGGATGAAATTCAAAGGCGGTCGATCACGTAGAAACTTGGATGGAGTCTGGTTACTGTAGAAGTCCTACTACTGGAGAAGCCCGGAATTGACGAAGTCCGAAAGAAGCTCGAAGTAAAGTCGATCATGACAGGAGGAAGTCTGAAAGAGATTCAGAGAGTAGTCGATCATTGTAGAAAATCGGCTGATAGTGAAGTCTAGAGAGCATTTGGAGCAGTCCGATAGATGACTGAAGGAGCTCATTATTGGATAAGTCCGGAGGTATGATAGGAGTTCGTCTGTTGGAGGAATTGGAGAACACTGTGGAAGGTCGACTGCTGGAGGAGTCCGGATGGTACTGTGAAAGCTCGGATGGCGGGGGAGTTCAGAAAGACACCGCACAAGGTCGGAAGTCAGAAGAGTCCTGGGAGGGTTGGCCTCTTACGAACTTCGACTGGGGTTATTTTATACCCAACACTAGTCTCCCTACTTTCGAGTTTGGGTTTCGAATGAAAGAAGTATAGAAAAATTTTCACAGCCGAAGTTACCCCCCTTGATTTTCGTACTCGATTGTTTTCAGATATTTTGGTGTTTGGCGCACCGATGCTGGAGTCTTTTCAAATCGAGATGATTCAAAAAAAATTTTTCGAAATTTTTGCTAGAGCGTCACCTCAGGTATGGCACGATAATGATTCTGTCAGTCGTTAGCCGTCTGCCACGAGAGTAGGACATGCGGCAGTTGTAGATCGATCAAAGAAGATCTGCAATCATTATTGCGTTGGACCTTGAGGTCTATTTAAATCCATCCCTTTCCTTCAGGGGTTTCACCCTGTCTGAGATTTTTCTTCAGTCCCCTCTTCTTTCTCGAGACTTTGTCCTCCTCCAGTGTCCTTCTCGATCTTAGGTGCCCCTTCAGGTTGACCTCCATCACCTTCGCTACCCTCCCACACCTCTCGAACCAGCCTAGGTTAGTTCTGGAACCCTTCTTTTTCTTACTGTTCTTCCATTTTTCCTCCTCTGTATTCCGCCCGTTCGGTTTCTCCGCGAGCGCATTATTTTCTATTTTTCTCAATTTTTTCGAGATTTTTTGGAGTTTTTTTTTATTCAAAATATCCTCCAACATTTCTCCTCTAGCAGTTCTAGAAGTTCGTCAGCTCCAGCCCTCCAAAATCCTAGTACTGTAGATGAACCCATACTTAGGATCGGACCTCATCTGGTCTTTGTACCAGACACCATTCCAGCTCTTTGACCTCAGACGAACTCTCGCTGATTAGGATTCAGTACAGGATTCCTCCGGATTATGAGCTTGAGCTTCTCGGGCCAACTGACCGGGCTAATGCCCTTCCCCCTAGCCGCTTTTGTTTATACCAGGAAGCCTTCCGCATTGGGCTTCAACTTTCACTCCCACCTTTTGTTGTTGCTCTTTTTTGCTTTCTAAATATTTCTCTAGTTTCTGTAGCGTCGAACTCCTTTAGATTTCTGATAGGATTTCTTTTTCTCTGTCATTTAGCTGAAGTCCGGCTAACTCTTCCCTTGTTTAGAAACTTTTATACCTTTAAGCGTCACCCTTTAGCAAAGGATTGGTGGTACTTCTCTCCCCAGTTCAGTAGAAAGGGGTTGCTGAAAGGTGCCCCCTCTTCTATCCATAACTAGAAGGAGAGGTACTTCTACGTCCGATGCTCGACCCTCATGTGGGATGCCCCCCTGGGGCTCCTTGAGGGACTCCGTCCGCCAAGCTTCTAGCCTGGCAAAGGATGACCTTGAAGCCTCCAATAAACTTAAAACTTATCTAGCTTCTCTCCTCCCCGACCTTCTGAAGGAGCAACTTTTATTCAATGTCGACTTGAGCCCTCTCAACCCTACTGATATTTTTTCTTTCTCAAGTTATTCGCGGCTTCCTTTTCTCTTATTCTATTTCTAAGCTGTATCGATCTTTTTTCATTACAGACATGGACGCAGACGCAGCTCAGATACTAGCCAAGGGTCTCAAGGCCCACAAGAGAAAAGGCGCCGCAACTTCTGGGTCGGCGAAGAAGGCGAGGGTAGAGGAGACAAGCTCGGTCGTGCTTGCCTAGGTGGCCATTGTCGGTGATGCCCCCTCCGATGTCGAGACCGCAGTCCCCCGAGCTTCTTCAAGAAACCCTCCGGTCGAGGTTCTCGCTCCAGAGTCTCATCTCGAGGAGGCATCGGGGGCCAAAAGAAAGAGAAGAAAGAAGACGGTGGTCCGCAAGATCAACAGCAGCAAGGCTGCCATCGAAAGGTCCAACGGCTTCGAAGAGTATCCGGGGGAGAACCCCTTCAACAACAAGGATTTAATAAAAAGGTTGGTCGACGGGTGCGTTTTGCCCAAGATTGTCCACAGGATCATCCATGTCGATCCTGAACAGCAGGTTTGGGACTCTTTGGGATCCTTTCTTGAGGTAGGCTGATTTACTTTTTTCTTCCTTTTGTTTCTTCAATTAGTTCATTCCTTAGCTTTCATATTGACTTTCTGGCCGCTCTTGTAGATTGGATACCAGCTCATCGCCAACATCGAGGTGATGAAAAATACAAAGAAAGAAGCAGTCCAGGTGGAGGAAGGTCGTCAGGCTGAGGCTGTCTGTCTTAAGGAGAAGGTCGCCGAAGTCACGAGTCTCCAAGAGGCACTCCAAAAGGAGGAACAAACTTCGATGGATCTGAAGGCTGCTTTGGAAGAGGAAAGAAGGAAGGCAGAGGCCGAGGTCTTCAAGCTGAAGGAGCAGATCCCGACCCTAGTCTCAGAGGCAAGGGCCCAGGTGGTGGAGGAGTTCAAGACCTCCTCCGAGATGAGGGATCTGAATATCAAGTTCGGCCAGGCCGCCTTTATCAAAGGCTTCGAGCTTTGCTAGGAGAAGGTGGTCGAAAAGTTTTCCAAACTCGACCTCAGCTTCCTGGATGAAGCATTCGACGATGAAGCCGGACCTTTCGAAGCTGCTGTCGGTCTCCCTCCAGCCGGAACCTCTTCAACTACTATAGCTGTCATGACCGACCTTCCGGGGGTGCTGAGCTCCTCCACTTCTGCTCCAGAGATCCGAGACCTCTAATTTTGTACTTTTTTTTTGTTACAACTTTTTTTTTCTTTCTCTTGTACTTAAGAATTATTCAATTGATGAAATCAGATTCCTCTTTACAAAGAGCTCCTTTTTTTCTTCTACTTCTTTTTTTTTCTTATAATGATTTGCGTTGTGACGCTCTTGTTTTCTGACAACAATGCCCTGTCGAAGCTCTTCCCCTACTGCAGGGATTCCTTTGAAGTCTATGATTCAGGATCTGAGAAGAAAAATTCGTCACCTAACGAAGAAATCAAAGAAGATGGATGACGAACTTCACAGACTAGGAAGAGCCATTTGGAAGCCACCATGAAGGTTACTCGCCTTTGAAACCTCCACAGAAAGGACTTCATGGACTACAGCCGGAAGAAGGCCAACTTCGAGAAGGAGCTTGAGAAACTCCAAAAACACATCAGTGATCGATCTTGGACTCAGGCCTCTAAGATCAGCTCCCTCAAGGTTGAGTTGGCGGCCGCACGGGAGAAGATCGACCAATTGGAAGGGATCTCATCCCGGCTTCCAACTCAGGCTGATCACGATCGGGACTGGTCGAAGAAATTCTTCGACCTCCAGAAGCAGCTACAGGACGTCGAGATGAATTACAATACTTATCGAGTCAGCTGGTGCGGACAAATAGACAACTACAAAAGGAGGCTCAAGATGGCGACTGATGAGGTTGCTCGCCTTCCAAAGCAGTTGTCCGAAAGAGCCCAGGCCGTTTAGGTTCAAGGCTCCGACAAACTCCGATCCTTGAGGGGGACCATGGAAGAACTGTCCGTAACTCTTGGAAAGGAGAAGGCCGAACTGCAGCGGCTGAAAGTTCAGCTGACCTATGAGCAGCAGGCGGTCAAGGATGCAGAAGTGGAGTCTGAAGTTATGAGGAAGAGGCTTCAGGAATCAGAGGGCGAAAGCTGGTGATTTCACCAAATATATCGGGAGATGCTGCTAAGAAAGAAGGAACTGGAAGAAGAAGTTGAGAACTTAAAGCAATCCCTGATAACGGCTGGAATCGAGAGTTCGAAGTCAGAAGAAGCCGAGCTTCCTTAGAGCTTCTTTTACCTTTTGTTCTATATATTTTTTTCTTTTCTTGTTGTTTTTTTTTTTTGGCCTTCAAAGGCCTTTGTAATGCTCTCTTTACTAATGAAATGAAAAGAAATTTTCTCATTACTTGTCTATTCTTGCTCTGAGTTATCATTTACCGAGATTCTCTTATCTTTTGTCTTATTCGATGTCGACGTTGTTTGAAGGTTCCTGATCATCGCTGCATTGATTCGCCCTTTTTGTTCATGATCGAAGGTCTTTTTGAGGCCATTCGAATTTGATGCTTTCTTTCGTTGTTCGAGCTTGGGGTCCGAACTTCTCGTTATTTTGAGGAAGTCTATTTTCTCTTTCTAGTGTTGGGTTTTCCCTTAGAGACTGAAGATTTTTACAAGAGTTTTCTTCCTCGTTGAGATGAGGTCCCTTGTGTCTTAGATGTAGTTCATTTTTCGCTTTATCTCTGGCGTAGCTCGTCACTTTTTCTTTTTCTCTAATTCTATTTTTTTTATGTTTGGGCGAGGATTTTTTCTCTGCTCCTAATGGGGTTGTAAGGGTATAGAGGAGCCGTTGAGGAGGCTTTTTCTCTCATCGATCTTAAACGACTAGGTCTTCGTTTGTGTCAGGACGAGATTCTCCTTCTGTTTCTGACACAGTCAATTTCAGCTCATGTTAGGATGAGATTTTTCTCCTGTTCCTAACAGGACTGTGGGGGCACATAAGGCCGTTGCGAGAGCCTCTCCCTCCATCTGATCTCTTAATAATCGGATCTTCGACTTTGCTCAGTTAGGACGAGGTTCTCCTCCTGTTTCTAACATGGCTGTGGGGGCGCATAAGGGCCGTTGCGAGGGCCTCTCCCTCCATCCAGTCTCTTAATAACCAGATCTTTGACTTTGCTCATGTTAGGATGAGGTTCTCCTCCTGTTCCTAACATGGCAGTGGGGGCACATAAGGACCATTGTGAGGGCCTCTTCCTCCATCCAGTCTCTTAATAATCGGATCTTCGACTTTGCTCATGTTAGGATAAGGTTCTCCTCCTATTCCTAACAAGGCTATGGGGGCACATAAGGGCCATTGCGAGGGCCTCTCCCTCCATCCGATCTCTTAATAATCGGTCTTTGACTTTGCTCATGTTAGGACAAGATTTTTCTTCTGTTCTAACATGGCTGTGGGGGCACATAAGGGCCGTTGTGAAGGCCTCTCCCCCCATCCGATCTCTTAATAACTGGATCTTCGATTTTGCTCATGTTAGGATGAGGTTCTCCTCCTTTCCTAACATGGCTGTGGGGGCGCATAAGGGCCGTTGGAGAGGCTCTCCCCCCATCCGGTCTCTTAATAATCGGATCTTCGACTTTGCTCATGTTAGATGAGGTTCTCCTCTTGTTCCTAAAGGACTGTGGGGCTCATAAGGACCGTTGTGAGGGCCTCTCCCCCCATCCAGTCTCTTAATAACCAGATCTTCGACTTGGCTCATGTTAGGATGAGGTTCTCCTTCTATTCCTAACATGGCTGTGGGGGCGCATAAGGGCCATTGCGAGGGCCTCTCCCCCCATCCGATCTCTTAATAATCGGATCTTCGACTTTGCTCATGTTAGGATGAGGTTCTCCTCCTATTCCTAACAGGACTGTGGGGGCGCATAAGCGCCGTTGCGAGGGCCTCTCCCCCCATCCGATCTCTTAATAACTGGGTCTTCGACTTTGCTAATGTTAGGACAAGATTTTTCTCCTGTTCCTAACATGACTGTGGGGGTGCATAAGGGCCGTTGCGAGGGCCTCTCCCCCATTCGGTCTCTTAATAATCGGGTCTTCAACTTTGCTCATATTAGGATGAGGTTTTTCTCCTGTTCCTAATATGGCTATGGGGGCGCATAAGGGCCGTTGCGAGGGCCTCTCTCCCCATCCAGTCTCTTAATAACTAACATGCTTAGTTTCGATTGTCTGAAGGAGCTACTCTCTATCGTTATAAGCTCATATCAAAAGAAAAGATATGCAAATATGAAACTTTTATTTAAGGCAAAGTTATCTGTAATACATTCGTAAATTTTTCGAATTCCATGATCGTGGAAGGTCCGCTCCTCTGAGCTTTTTTAGATAGTATGTTCCGGGCCGAACTACCTCCTTGACTACATACGGGCCTTCCCAGTTTGGGACAAATTTTTGTTAGTTCTGAGGTTGTGAAACAGCAGCTTACCGAAGTACTAAGTCCTTGCTCTAAAGGCTTTGCTCTTGACCCGGGAGTTGTAGTAGCGGGCTACTTTCTGCTTGTAGGCTGCCATCCGAACTTGAGCTGTCTCCCACTTTTTTTCTAACAAGTCGAGGTTGGCCTTAAGATCCTGTGAGTTGCGCTGCTCGTCGAATGCCATGACTCACACCGACGGAAGCTTGAGTTCAATCAGGATAATGGCTTCTGTTTCGAAGCCTAAGGCAAAGGGGGTCTCCCCCGTGGGCAGTCTTTGGGTAGTTCGGTGTGCCCATAACACATGATAAAGCTCATCTACTCAAGTTTCCTTTGCTTTTTCAAGTCTCGCCTTGATTCCTTGCAATAGAGTCCTATTGGTCACCTCGACTTCGTCGTTTTCCTGTGGATGGGCTACTGACGTGAAGTTATAGGAGATGTTTAAGTCCTCACAAAATTCAGCAAATCTTGCTCCAGCAAATTGTAGCCCATTATCAGTAATGAGAGTTCTGGATAAGTCGAACCTACAAACGATTGACTTCTAGATGAAGTCCTGCACTTTAGCTTCTGTGATTTTCGCCAAAAATTCGGCTTCGACCCACTTAGTGAAGTAGTCAATTGCCATCAGGAGGAACTTCTGCTGCCCGGATGCCATGGAAAAGGTCCAAGGATATCCATCCCCCATTGTGCGAAGGCCATGGGGCACTCAAAGGTGTAAGTTCGGAGGCGGACTGTCTTTGGATATTCCATATCTCTGATACCGATCACACTTTCTGACATATTCAATGGAGTCATGGTACATTGTAGGCCAGTAATAATCTTGTCAGAGCAGTTTGTGGGATAAAGATCTGGTCCCCAGGTAACTTTCATAAACTCCTTCATATACCTCCCACAAGGCAAAGTCAGCTTCAGAAGGTCGGAGATATTTCAGGAGAGACAAAGAGTACGATCTCTTGTACAGCTTGCCTTCATAAAGGATATATCGGGAGTCCTGATTTTTAAGCTTCCGAGCTTCTTTTGCATCATTAGAAAGAATCCCATCCTTGAGGTATGCAACCAGTGGGTCAATCTAGCTGGGTTCATGACTGATCTCCATTACAAGCTGCGGTTCTTCCGTACTTGGACATTTCAGAACTTCGAAGAGGACTTTCTTGGGTAGTTCAGCCGGAGCCAGTGTAGCCAACTTGGAGAGAAGATCGGCCCTGGTATTTTCTGCTCTTGGAATCTGCTTGATGTCAAAGCTACCAAAGGCAGGGATGATCTCTTTTACCTTTTCGAGATACTTGGCCATACTGTCCTCTCGAGCTTCATAGTTTTGCTGACTTGTCCCACCACCAATTAGGAGTCATTGTAGACTTGGAGCCGATCTACTTCTAATTCTTTGGTGATCTTCAGTCCTACAATCAGAGCTTCATATTCTGTTCCATTATTTATCGCAGAAAATTCGAAGCACAGCACGTACTCCACGATAATTCCTTCCAGATTGACCAAGATTAGGCCCGCGCTCACGCCTGATATGTTGGAGGAACCATCCACATAAAGGGCCTAAAAATCATCAGGGAGATCTGTTCTTTCCTCAGGAGAGTTCGACTGGAGCCCAGGGTTGTCAGCTTCACCTCGTTCAAGTTTGACTTCTTTCGAGATAGTGCATTTCACTATGAAGTCTGCTAATATCTAAACTTTTATCATCAATCGAGGTCGATAGTTGATGTCAAATTTTGTGAGCTTGACCGTCCATTTTGCTATCCTTCCAAAAGCATCCGCTCGATGCAGAACCGCCTTAATCGGCTGGTCGGTGAGCAGTGTTATGGTGTGCCCTTGAAAGTAAGGTCGGAGCCTTCGGACTGCAATCAACAGGGCGTAAGTTAGTTTCTCTAACTTAGTGTACCTTATTTTGACGTTTCTCAATAGTCGACTTATGTAGTAGATTGACTATTGAGTTTTTGCTTCTTTCTTAACCAGAATTACTGTGAGAGCCACAGGGGAGACCGCCAGGTACAGGAATAATTTCTTTCTAGGTTCGAACTTTGCCAATAGCGGAGGTGAGCTGAGATAGTTCTTCAATTCTTCGAACACTTGCTGACATTCAGTGGTCCAACAGAAGTTCTTCGACTGCTTGAGAGTCTGAAAAAAAGGTAGGCACCGTTCGGCCGATCTCGAGATGAAGCGATTCAGAGTTGCTACTCTCCCAGTAAGACACTGAACTTCCTTTATTGACTTCAGGGTGGTCATTTCTTGAATGGCACGAATTTTTTTCAGATTTGCTTCGATCCCACACCCCGACACCATAAATCTCAAGAATTTCTTTGAGGTTACTCCAAAAGTGCACTTGGTTGGGTTCAGTTTCATTTTGTATTTTTGGAGGCGATGAAGGTCTCCTTAAGGTTGGTGACGTGGTTCATTGAGGATTTGCTTTTTACAAGCATGTCGTCCACGTAGACCTCCATGTTGCGGCCGATCTGCTCTTTGAAGATCTTGTTCACAGTCGTTGATAGGTCACCCCTGTATTTTTTTAGGCCAAAAGGCATAACCCTGTAACAGTAAAGACCACGGTCAGTGATAAAAATAGTCTTTCTTCATCCTCTGGTGCCATCCTAATTTGATTGTAGCCGGAGAATGCATCCACGAAAGTGAGAAGATCGTGGCCCGAGGTTGCATCCATCAATTGGTTAATTCTGGACAGAGGATAACTGTCCTTCGGGCAGGCTTTATTCAGCTTTTTGAAGTCTATACACATCCTCCACTTGCCGTTCACCTTCTTGATGAGAATCACATTGGAGACCCAGTTTGGATAGTTGACTTCTCTAATGAACCGACTTTCAGGAGTTTAT
>NC_025999.2:53304184-53428236 GCF_000442705.2 Elaeis guineensis | reverse complement strand
AAGTCTAATCAGAGTTGGGGTGCTCCGGCAAGACCCTCTGACGCTCAATCAGTTCTCTGCCTCAACAAGAATGGAGTGCTCGAATGGAAATTTTAGTAGAGTTTTGAGATAGAAATTAGAGCTTAGAGAATAACGTATCTGGGATCCCCTTTTTATAGGCGAAGGGTGCAACAGACTGATAGCGATATTTGTAACCACCTGACAGTGGGCCGTTCGGGACCAGGAGGGGTTTGTTATGAAGAGTAATGGAGTGGAATCGTGGCCATCACCGTGGCCTGCCACGTGGAGCCTGTTGCGGGGAGTGGAGCAGCGTTCATTGTCGCGACTTGCCAGAGAGTGGAGGAGCCGCACGAAATCCATCACAGGAAATGGAGTAGAGTCGTGGCCATTACTGTGGCCTGCCAGGGAGTGGTGGAGCCGTGTGGTATCCGTCATAGGAAGTGGAGCAGAGTCGTGGCCATTACTGTGGCCTGCCAGGGAGTGGTGGAGCCGTGCGGTATCCGTCGTAGGAAGTGGAGCAGAGTCGTGGCCATTACTGTGTTCTGCCAGGGAGTCCAGGCCTGTCGGCCGAAGCTCGGTTGAGGTGCCTGACAGAGAGAGGTAGCTATCCATCTGAGAGGAGCTCGGATGTTGCTAGCGAACCTTCTACCGTTGGGTGCCTCAGGCGTTAATACTGCAGGCGAGGGCCACTTGCCGTAGGAGCTCGGTCGGAGACTTTTCGCAGACGAAGTTCAGTTTCGCACAGAATTTGGCAGAGGGTCGACCGACAGTGGATGTCGGATGGTGCTGGAGAGGTTCATCCGCTGGAGGGGTCTGGCTGCTAGATTCTGTGTGTCATAGGAGTTCGCCCGGAATCTGTCCGTTACAAAAGTTCGATCGGAGTTCGATCTCCGTAGAAGCCCGGATGGGGATCATTTGTCGAGGAATCTCGATCGAAGCCTGCCTGCAATAGAAATTCGGAAGGAATTCATCCACAATGAAAGCTCGGGTGAAGGCTTACAGTGAGAATCCAGTGCGGACCGCTCGTAGTAAAAATTTGAAGTAGATCGTTTATAGCAGAAGCTCGGAGTGGATCGCTTGCAGTAGAAGCTCGAAGTCCGGCCCTTGTAGGAGTTCGGGTGAGGTCTACCTGTAACAGGAGTTCAGGATGAAAGTCTGGCTCCCATAGGAGCTCGGACGAAGTCTACCTGTTCGAGGAAGAAGACCGACTCCCGTAGGAGCCTGGATGAAGTCTACCTACAGTCGGAGTTCGGGGAAGGAGTTCGACTCCCATAGGAGCCCAGATGAAGGCTACCTGCAGTCGAAGTTCGGGGAAGAAGTCCGGCTCCCGTAGGAGTCCGGACAAAGTCGACCTGTAGTTGGAGTTCGAAGAAGAGGTCCAGCTCCCGTAGGAGTCCGGATGAAGGCTACCTGCAGCCGGAGCTCGGGGAAGAAGTCCGGCTCCCGTAGGAGTTCGGACGAAGTCTACCTGCAGTTGGAGTTAGGGGAAGTGGTCCGGCTCCCGTAGGAGCCCGAACGAAGTCTAGAAGGTGGTCGACTACCATAAAAACTTGATGGAGTCCGTCCGTCGTGGAGAATTTGGTTGACACTGGTAGGGGTTTATCCATCGACAGAACTTGAGAACGTTGTGGAGGCTCGGCCGTCGGGGAGGTTCAGAAAGATGTCATCGAAGGTCGGACGTCGGTAGAATCCCTAGAGGGTTACTCCTAACACAAACTTCGACTGGAGGGTATTTTGTACCTAATACCAGTCTCCCTACTTTCGAGTTTGAGTTTCGAATAAAGGAAGTACAGAGAAATTTTCATAGTCGAAGTTGCTCCCCTGAATCCCACCACGACCGCCCTCGAAAATCTGGCATTTAATACGCACATGCTGGAGTCTTTTTCCAGTTAGGGTGATCCGAAGAGTCCTTTCAAATTTCCACTGGAGCATAATCCCAAGCGCCACACCATAATGGTCCCGCCAGCAGTCAGCCCTACGCCACGGTGAGTGGGACACGTGGCGGGCATTGGTTGATCTAGGGATATCCGCCACCATAACTGTGCCAGGCCTTGTCACTTATTTAAATCCCTCCTTCCCTCCAGGGACTTCATTTTGCCTGAGAGTCCAAACGACGCCTTTCTTCTGCCTGAGAGTTTAGCCACCCATCGGCGCCCTTTTCGACCCCAAGCATTCTTCGTGCCAATCTTTGCCATCTCCGTCGGTACCCCACCCCTTCAGTCTTCCGAGCCCTTTTGAGGAGTTCTCCCATCGGGGCTTCTGCCCCAGAGATCAATCTCGAGAGGATGCTACGGATCGAGAGGAGTAGGAGGGGAGAAACAGTGGCCTGCAAGTTCGCGGCTGTCGAGCTGCCACCGAGGGTTCCCATAGCTTCGAAGGGGCTCGAGGGAGAATTTCTTCAGCAACAGGGATTTAATAACGGAACCAGCCGGTGAGCGTGTCCTGCCCGAGAATTTTGAGGTAGTTGAACAGGGCGACACCAGTCAAGGGGGTAGAGTTGTCGTCATAAGCTGTGGCAGGATTCTTGACGTCGTCGGGGTCGAGGGACCAGAGGCGGTCAGCACTGACGGTGGGATAGTAGAACTTGTTGCGGGGCGGTGGAAGTAGCGCATGCCGACCTCGTCGAAGTACTTAGGACGGCGGTTGTCGGGGAGCACACGGTGGTGGTGCATGCCTCCGACGTCATCACGGCATCCAGGGTACTTTCGGTTCTTCCCGATATAGGTCGTCGTTGTCGCTACCGTCGCTGCCGTCGCCCCTTGAATTCTATCCCCCCCTTTTCCCCCTAGGGTTGGGGTTTCGGCAATGGAGCGGAACGAGGCGGGGGGCGAGAGCCGATGGGTTTATCACACGCACTGGAAAATACTGCTGAGAAGGATGGAACTGGAAGGAGAAGTCGAAAGCTTGAAGCGGTCTCTAATGTATTCTTTTCAAGTCTTGTAGTAGTGTTCTTTTTTCCTCGATCCTCAGGGCTTTGTAACGTACACCTTGTTAATCGAGAATGAAAAGGAGATTTTTGTTACCTTGTCCACATTTTGCATCAAATTGTCTCCTGCCGAACTTCTTTCATTCACTATTGTTATTGTTGTATTCCCCCCCCCTTTTTTTTTTTGTCTGATGCCGATGTTGTCTGGAGGTTCCTGATCGTCGCCACGTCGGCTTGCTTTTCTTGTCATCTTTCTTCTTCAGCCTCAAGAGCTCTGTAATGCATACTAAGTTAATGACATGAGAAGGAAATTTTTCGTTACCTCTTTTACTCACGTGTTGAATTGTCGTTTGCCGAGCTTCTTTCGACTTTTGCCTTGCTTGATATCGATGCCGTTCGAAGGTACCCGATCACCGTCGCATTGACCCATCCTTTTGTTCATGGCCACAGATTTATCCGAGACCACTCGAGTTTGACGCCTCCTTTCAGAGTTCGAGCTCAGAGGTCTGAGCTTCTCGTCGCCCCGAGGAAGCTGTCTTATCCTCGGCCTATGTTGAGAGCTCTCTTGGAGATCGAAGATTTTGATAAGAACCCCAATCCTCACTGAGACGAGGTTTCCTGTATCTTTGATGTAGTTTGTTTTCCATTTGTCGCTGATGCAGTTCGTCGCTTTCCTTTTTAGCCCCCCTCCCCTTTTTCTTTTCTTTTCTCGAGTGAGGGTTTTCCCTTTGCTCTTAGTGGGGTCACGGGAGCATGGAGGGCTGCTGAGAAAGTTCTCTTTTTCTTATCTGGTCTTGAATGACCGAACCTTAGTTGGTGTCAGGATGAGGTTCTTTCCCTATTTTCGATGTAATCAGTTTCAGCTCAGGTTAGGATGAGGTTCTCCTTCTGTTCCTAATAGGGCTGCGGGGGTACATACGAGTGTTGTAGGACCTCTCCCCCCATTCGGTCTAAGGGTAACCGGGTCTTTGACTTTGCTCATGTTAGGGCGAGGTTCTCCTTCTGTTCCTAATAGGACTGTGGGGGCACATACGGGTGTTGTAGGACCTTCCCCCCATCCGGTCTAAGGGTAACCGGGTCTTCGACTTTGCTCATGTTAGGGCGAGATTCTCCTCCTGTCCCTAACAGGACTGTGGGGGCACATATGGGCATTGCAGGACCTCTCCCCCCATCCGGTCTAAGGGTAACCGGGTCTTCGCCTTTGCTCATGTTAGGGTGAGGTTCTCCTCCTGTCCCTAACAGGACTGTGGGGGCACATATGGACATTGCAGGGCCTCTCCCCCCATCCGGTCTAAGTGTAACCGAGCCTTCGACTTTGCTCCTGTTAGGGCGAGGTTCTCCTCCTATCCCTAACAGGGCTGTGGGGGCACATATGGGCGTTGCAGGGCCTCTCCCCCCATCCGGTCTAAGTGTAACTGGGCCTTCGACTTTGCTCCTGTTAGGGCGAGGTTCTCCTCCTATCCCTAACAGGACTGTGGGGCACATATGGGCGTTGCAGGGCCTCTCCCCCCATCTGGTCTACGTGTAATCGGGCCTTCGATCGTGTCGAGATGAGGTTCTTCTCCTGCTCCCGACATGGTTTATTTCGATTGTCCTATCGATATAGGCTCGTGCCAAGAGAAAAATATGTGGATATAAAACTTTTATTTAAAGTAAAGTTATCGGTAATACATTCGTAAATTTTTCGAGCTCCATGGTCGTGGGAGGTCTGCTTCTCCGAGCTCCTTGAGGTAGTAAGTTCCGAGCCGGACTACCTCCTTGACTTCGTACGGGCCTTCCCAATTTGGAGCAAGCTTTCCTCTATCCTAAGGTTGCGAGATAGCAGCTCATCGAAGCACTAGGTCTCCCGCTCTAAAGACTTTGTTTTTGACCCGGGAGTTGTAATAGCGGGTGACTTTTTGTCTGTAGGCTGCCATCCAAACTTGAGCTACCTCCTGCTTTTCTTCTAACAAGTCAAGGTTGGCTTTAAGACCTTGTGAATTGTGATGTTCGCTGAATGCCACGACTCGTGCCGACGGAAGTTTGAGCTCAATTGGGATAACAGCCTCCGTTCCGAAGGCTAGGACGAAGGGGGTCTCCCCCATGAGCAACCTTTGGATAGTTCGGTACGCCCACAACACATGATAAAGTTCGTCTGCCCAAGTTTCCTTCGCTTTTTTGAGCCTAGTCTTGATTCCTTGCAGCAGAGTTCTGTTGGTCACTTCTGCTTCGTCGTTGGCCTGAGGATGGGCTACTGATGTGAAGTTGTGGGAGATGTTTAGGTCTTCACAAAATTCGATGAATCTCGCTCCCGCAAATTACTGTCCATTATCAGTGATTAGGGTCCTCGACAAGCCGAACCTGCAAACGATTGACTTCCAAATGAAGTCTTGCACTTTAGCTTTGTGATTTTCGCCAGCGGTTCGGCTTCAACCCACTTGGTGAAATAGTCAATTGCTACCAGGAGGATCTTCCTCTGCCCCAACGCCACGGGAAAGGTCCAAGGATATCCATTCCCCATTGCGCAAATGACCATGGGGCGCTCAAGGGTGTAAGCTTGGAGGTGGGCTGTCTCTGGATGTTGGCATATCTCTGACATCGATCACACTTTCTGACGTATTCAATGGAGTCACGATATATTGTCGGCCAGTAATACCCTTGGCGGAGCAACTTGTGGGATAAGGATCTAGCCCCCATATGGCTTCCGTAGATTTCTTCGTGCACCTCCCACAAGGCGTAGTCAGCTTCCGAAGGCCAGAGACATTTTAAAAGGGGCAAAGAGTATGATCTCTTGTACAACTTGTCCTCATAAAGGATGTATCGGGAGGCTTGATTTCTGAGCTTCCGAGCCTCTTTTGCATCATGAGGGAGAATCCCGTCTCTGAGATATGCCACCAGTGGGTCGATCCAACTGGGTTCATGGCCAATTTCCATCATGGGCCACGATTCTTCCGTACTCGGGTACTTCAAAACTTCAAAGAGAACACCCTTGGGTAATTCAGTCGGAGCCAGCGTAGCCAACTTGGAGAGAAGATCAGCCCTGGTATTTTTCATTCTTGGAATCTGCCTGATGTTGAAGCTACTAAAAGCGGGGACGAGCTCCTTTACCTTTTCAAGATATTTAGCCATACTGTCCTCCTATGCTTCATAGTTTCCGCTGACTTGTCCCACCATCAATTGGGAGTCGCTGTAAACTTGGAGCCAATCTACTACTAATTCTTTGGCGATCCTCAATCCCGTGACCAGAGCTTCGTATTCTGCTCCATTGTTCGTTGCGGAGAATTCAAAGCACAGCGCGTACTCCATGATGATCCCCTCCGAACTGATCAAAATCAGGCCCACGCCTGCGCCCGACATGTTGGAGGATCCGTCCACATAGAGGGCCCAAAAGCAATCAGGGGGGTCTGTTTCTTCTTCAGAGGGGTTCAGTCGGGACTTCAGGCCATCAACTTCACTTTGTTCAGGCTCGGCCTCCTCCGAGATAGTGCATTCTACTATAAAATCTGCCAATATCTGGGCTTTTACTGTTAGCCTAGGTTGATAGTTGATGTCAAATTCTGTGAGCTCGATCGTCCATTTCGCTATCCTCCCGGAAGCATCCGTCCGGTGCAGAATCGCCTTAATCGACTGGTCGGTGAGCAACGTTACGGTGTACCTTGAAAGTAAGGTTGGAGCCTCGGGCTGCAATCAATAGGGCGTAAGTTAGTTTTTCTAATTTGGTATACCTGGTTTCGGCGTCTCTCAATGCGCGATTGATGTAGTAGATCGATCGTTGAATTTTTGCTTCTTCCTTGACAAGAACTGCTGCGAGGGCCATAGGGGAGACCACCAGGTACAAGAACAACTCCTCCCCGGGCTCGGGCTTCGTCAATAGCAGAGGCGAGCCGAGGTAGCTCCTTAGTTCTTCGAACGCCTGTTGACACTCAGTGGTCCAACAGAAGTTCTTTGGCCGCTTGAGGGTTTGGAAGAAGGATAAGCACCATTCGACCGACCTCGCAACGAAGTGATTCAGGGCTGCCACCCTCCCTGTAAGGCACTGAACCTCTTTTATCGACTTCGGGCGGCCATCTCCTGAATGGCGTGAATTTTCTCCAGATTGGCTTCAATCCCGTGCCCCGATACCATGAAGCCCAGGAACTTCTCCGAGGTCACTCCGAAAGCACACTTAGTTGGGTTCAGCTTCATCTTATATTTTCGGAGGGCACCGAAGTCTCCTCGAGGTCGGTGATGTGGTTCATTGAAGATTTGCTTTTCACAAGCATGTCGTCCACGTAGACCTCCATGTTGCGGCCGATCTGCTCCTTGAAGATTTTGTTCACCAGCCGCTGATAGGTGCACCTGTATTTTTGAGGCCGAAAGGTATGACCCTGTAACAGTAAAGACCACGGTTAGTAATGAAAGCAGTCTTTTCTTCATCTTCTGGCACCATTCTGATTTGATTATAGCCGGAGATGCATCCATAAAGGTGAGAAGCTCATGGCCCGAGGTTGCATCCACCAGTTGATCAATCCTGGGCAGAGGGTAGCTATCCTTTGGGCAGGCTTTATTCAGCTTTTTGAAGTCTATATACATCCTCCACTTGCCGTTTGCCTTTTTGACTAGGACAACGTTGGAAATCCAGTCAGGATAATTGACCTCTCTAATGAATCTGGCTTTCAGGAGTTTATCCACTTCCTCGGCTATCGCTTTTTGCCTTTCCAGTGCATGACCTCGGATTTTTTTTTCATCAGTCGATGCTTTGGATCAACGGCCAGACGATGTTCCATGACCTCTGCATCAATCCCCAGCATGTCCGCTGGAACCCAAGCGAAAATATCCGCATTCTTTCGTAGGAAATCAATAAGCTGCGTCCGCACCTCTTCCCCCAGGTTGGAGCCGATCTTCACCATATGCTCTTTATTCCCATCATTCAAAGGGATCGAAACCAGATCTTCGATTGGCCCGCCCCTTTCCTCAGCGAGATCATCGCGGGCGTCCAATCCATCAACCAGACAGAGGTCAGATTGGTCACTTCTTTGCGAGGCTATGCTGTAGCAGTGTCTGGCTAGGGCTTGGTCTCCCTTTACTTCTTCGACCCTATGGCTAGTAGGGAATTTCAATTTCAGATGATAGGTCGACACCACGGCTCGGAGGGCGTTGAGGCCAGGTCGGTCGAGGATTGCGTTGTAGGCTGACGGTGCCTTCACCACCAGAAAATCCACCAAAGCCCTGGACTGTCTTGGATATCGACCCGCAGCTACAGTCAAAGTTATTACCCCCTCCACCGGGATAGCATCGCCGGTAAATCCTACCAGAGGGGAGCTAATCGGCCCCAAACGACCGTCAAGGATGCATATTTTTGAGAAGGCATTGTAGAACAAAATGTCGGCCGAACTTTCATTGTCGACAAGAATGCGGCGCACATCGTAATTAGCTATATTTAAAGAAACTACAACCACATCATTATGAGGGAATTGAACTCCCCGAGCATCTTCCTCAGTAAAGATTATGGATTCCTCAATCCTTTGCCACTTGGGAGGTCCGGCCAATACGCCAGTTGTTCCCTGCTGGGATTCTCCCGAGATGGTGTTGGTGAAATCGATCGAAGGTTGATCATCGGACTGGTCCATGCCGACTGCTGTCGTCGGAGGAAGAGGAGCCTGGGAAATCGGAGACGGGGCTGGGGCTTGCGGAGCCCGCTGAGATCTGGCCGCGGAGGCCATCGACCGCCTGGAGGATGCCCTTCAGGAAGACATCAGGTGGAGATCAGGCAGGAAACTGGAGGAGAGGATGTCGGAGAAGATGACCGGAGGCGATCCCATTGAGCACTCCTTTAAGAATAAGGGTACTGCGAAGACACAGTCGCCCTTCCTCTAGCGCCAATCCTGTTGGTGCAAAAATCCGCCAGCATTGGAGAAGCTGGAGTCAAGGGAGTCACGATCGCCATCGGAACCTACAAAGGAAGTCTAAACCGGAGTTGGGGGTGCTCCGACAAGACCCTCTGATGCTCAAGTCAGTTCTCTGCCTCAACAAGAATGGAGTGCTCGAACGAAAATTTTAGCAGAGTTTTGAGATAGAAATTAGAGCTTAGAGAATAACATATCTGGGGTCTCTTTTTTATAGGCGGAGGGTGCAACAGACTGATAGCAACATTTGTAACTGCCTGGCAGTGGGCCGTTCGGGGCTAGGAGGGGTTTGTTTTGAAGAGTAGTGGAGTGGAATCGTGGCCATCACTGTGGCCTACCATGTCGAGCCTGTTGCGGGGAGTGGAGCAGCGTCCGTTGTCGCGACTTGCCAGAGAGTGGAGGAGCCGCACAGAATCCGTCGCAAGAAGTGGAGCAGAGTCGTGGCCATTACTGTGGCCTGCCAGGGAGTGGTGGAGTCGTGTGGTATCCATCGCAGGAAGTGGAGCAGAGTCGTGGCCATTACTGTGGCCTGCCAGGGAGTGGTGGAGCCACGCGGTATCTGTCGCAGGAAGTGGAGCAGAGTCGTGGCCATTACTGTGGCCTGCCAGGGAGTCCAGGCCTGTCGGTCGAAGCTCGATTGAGGTGCCTGGCGGAGAGAGGTAGCTATCCATCTAAGAGGAGCTCGGATGTTGCTGGCGAACCTTCTACCATTGGGTGCCTTGGGCGTTAATACTGCAGGCGAGGGCCACTTGCCGTAAGAGCTCGGTCAGAGGCTTTCCACAGACGAAGTTCGATTTCGTACAGAATTCGATAGAGGGTCGATCGGTAGTGGATGTCGGATGGTACTGGAGAGGTTCATCCACTGGAGGGATCCGGCTGCTAGATTCTGTATGTCATAGGAGTTCGCCCGAAATCTATCCGCTACAGAAGTTCGATCGGAGTCCAATCTCCGTAGAAGCCCGGATGGGGATCATTTGTCGAGGAATCTTGATCGAAGCCTACCTGCAATAGAAATCCGAAAGGAATTCATCCACAATGGAAGCTCGGGTGAAGGCTTACAGTGGAAATCCGATGCGGACCGCTCGTAGTAGAAATTTGAAGTAGATCGTTTGTAGCAGAAGCTCAGAGTGGATCACTTGCAGTAGAAGCTTAGAGTCTGGCCCTTGTAGGAGTTCGGGTGAGGTCTACCTGCAACAGGAGTTCAGGGCGAAAGTCTGGCTCCCGTAGGAGCTCGGATGAAGTCTACCTGTTCGGGGAAGAAGACCGGCTCCCGCAGGAGCCCGAATGAAGTCTACCTGCATCGGAGTTCGGAGAAGGAGTTCGACTCCCGTAGGAGCCCGGACGAAGGCTACCTACAGCCGGAGTTCGGAGAAGAAGTCTGGCTCCCATAGGAGTCTGGACGAAGTCTACCTGCAGTTGGAGTTCGGGGAAGAGGTCCGGCTCCCGTAGGAGCCCGGATGAAGGCTACCTGCAGCCGGAGCTCGGGGAAGAAGTCTAGCTCTCGTAGGAGTCTGGACGAAGTCTACCTGCAGTTGGAGTTCGGGGAAGAGGTCCGGCTCTCGTAGGAGCCCGGACGAAGTCTAGAAGGTGGTCGACCACCGTAGAAACTTGGATGGAGTCCGTCCGTCATGGAGAATCCGGTTGACACTAGTAGGGGTTTATCCGTCGGCAGAACTTGAGAACGTTGCAGAGGCTCGGCCACCGGGGAGGTTCGAAAAGATATCGCCGAAGGCCGGATGTCGGTAGAATCCCTGGAGGGTTACTCCTGACACGAACTTCGGCTGGAGGGTATTTTGTACCCAACAATGAGAAAGAAACAAATACAAGAGGAGAACACCTACTCTCAACTTTCTATATATCTCCTCTCTCAACTAGAAGCTACCCTCACAAGAGCTCTTTCAAAATATCCCAAAGAGATCCTCTCACAGGCCTGCCATCACCAGGGTCCTCGACATCCCTGGATGCTTTCTGTGGAGTGAAATGCTACATCATGCCTCTCTGTAGCTACTCTATCTGACACTCTGCTCTACCCCCAATCCCCTATCGATGCTCTACAAGGTCTACTCTATCTGCTATGCATACTTAGAGCTCTACCAGATTCCTTTCGATAGCTGTACGAGCCTCCATAGCATTGATGCCTCCACTCACGGCTCTTTGCCATGCGTTCTGCATATTTTTGGTTCTGTTCACCCACAGAGCCTCTAAAAGGCCCTAAAACTTAGTTAAAATCAAAATTAGACTCTGAAATAGACTCCTATAACTTCTCGACCATCCAATCATGCCTCAAATCAAAAACTAACCATTGGATTATGTCCTATCACATCAAATCACACCTTTGATCTCTCTGAGACAGCTCATAACTGTCCGATCGTGATCGCGATCATCCGAAGCCACCCGATCATGCACCAGTCCACGAGAGCCATTGTGAGCCATGAGAAACTAGTCCAAAATGCCCACCGATCCACCATACATTGTGTGAAATGCGATGTGAAATACTATCATGCATTTACTACGTGAAGGCACTAGGTTGCGCCCGCATGTCTGCTGGGCCAGGCCCGTGCGCGCTCGCACTAGGCCGCTAGCTCGTGGCCGACCTGCATGTGCCCACACATTGGGCCTGGGCCTGGCCCTCGCACCTACAGGCCCGTCGACACTGTGAGCCCATCTACCACCCGTGGGCCCTACTAGCCAACCTTCTCACCTTCTTTCGTATGTATCTTCTCCATCTGGACTCCGTTTGGGCTGTTCTTGAGCTCGTTGGACTCCAATCGTCATCCTAGATCTCATTTTGAGCTTCTTATGGATCAAATCTTAAGGCATATTTTTTAACACTTATATAGGCAAGGGGTCCTAGATCCAATCAAACACCTTTTAGTGCTAGAAAAAAGACTTTCCACGTTTGAATCAAATCCAAACTCCTTAAAACACAAGCAATCCTAATCCAAGTAGGAAAGCTGTCTCCTTTCATTATGATGCATGCTCAAGGGGAGGAGGCTATTTCTAGCCCCTTTCCAACCATCTTTAGCCAGCTCATAAGGAAAGAGAATATCTAAAAAAAGTGGTTAAGTGCACCAAATCAGATTTGGATCAATTCAAGTCCAATTTGAATTCGATTCGAGCTAATTTCGAAAAGACTGTTAATCTTAATCTAATTAAAATTCTTATCCAAGTCTAACTTGATAAATTAACTCAATCAAGCCTTAATATAATTAAGTCCCATTAGATTAGATCTGATCTAAAGTAATTAGGATTCAATCCATTCTCCTATAATCACTTGGATCATTAATTTGATTTAATTTATCCCTAAAATCAAATGCGTACCTCGTGCACAGTGCTAGCTGAACATAATCGGTATTTAATTCTATATGATCTATAACTTAATTCTTAATCAAGTTAATCTACATATTCATTCAAGTCTCATACTTCCAAATTGAATATATAAATATTCGATCTAGCCTTTTCTATATTGTTTGACTTTTGTGCGCAACTTCATAGGTTCGAATACTAAATCGGTAGCATAGAAAGTCTTTCTTATACTAATCGAAGTGACCATCTAGCAATGATATCTAACGTCCGGATAGATCAAATATTTACAAAGCAATATTCAAGAACTTCGACATATGGTTATCATATAATTCATCCCTTTGACCCTAATGCTCAAGATGACCTAAGATTTAACTGTTAATCCTGAATAGTTATCCACATTATATTTTAATCTTTTAAATCCATCACATGGATTACCTTAGTCAAGATTTTACTAAATTAAAATACAATGATGCATTAACTCTTATAATTCAGAGGGATTAATCTCATCTTGATCCACACATAGACTTGACAAGTATTTGACTGTACCCAGTAGCCTTCCATCACTGCATTAGAAATGCAAGTAGTCTAGTACCTAAGCACAGTGAGTTGCTTGTAAGTCACTTTGGTGATCTCAGATCTGAGAGACATTTATGCCCATATATTTTACATGCTGCTCTTGATAGCAGAGCACTCAGTAGGTGAGTCACTTATTTGATGTACTCCTATATCTCACCTGTATACCATATCAGAATCTTCATACTCCTTGATTACGAGGACAACCAACCTATATGGCACACAATGACCTACACTCGATAAACATCATCGTCCTATTAATGACGTATCATTTGGTCACAAATATATTTAAGAACTATTCGATAAATTCTTCTTTATCGATCATAATATAGTTCTAAGGACTTTATCATGATATAAAAGTTCTAATAATGAAGATGTTCACCTTGTGATGAAAAAGCTAAAGTAACTTTTATTCATTGATCAATAATTTATATACAAAATTTAATTCTTTATAATAAATCAATTGACTTTAGGATAATTTCTAGCAACTTTTACTTGAACTAAAGCCAATGAGGTAGTGTCTTATACCCATCTTCCACTTATGATCATCGAACTCTTTGATCTCAAGAGCTTTAGTGAAGGGGACGGTCAGTTCTCTTTTTCATCAATCTTTTTAGCTTGATGTCATCTCGATCCATGATTTTATAGATAAGATGATAGCGTCACAGAATGTGTTTGGTTCTACGATGTGACTTGAGCTCCTTTGCTTATACTATGACTCTAGAACTATCATAATATAATAAAACTGGACCATCAATAGAGGAAACCACTCCAAGTTTTGTGATAAACTTCTTCAACCAAACAACCTTCTTTGCAGCATCAGATACTGCAATATATTCCACTTCACATATCGAGTTAGCCATCGTATGTTGCTTGAAATTTTTCTAACAAATTACTCCTCCATTCATTGTGAACACATAGTCCAACACACTTTTACTATCATTGTGATCTGACTGAAAAATACAATCAGTATATCCCACCAGTTTCAAATCAGTATCTCCATAGATAAGCCATTGGTCTTTAGTATTTCTCCAATACTTAAGGATTGTCTTCATAACCTTCTAATGATTCTCTTCCAGATCAGACTGATACCTACTCACTACTCCTAGTGAATAGGTCACATTCGATCTCGTATACATCATGGTGTGCATGATAGATCCCATTATCAAGGTATGTGTGATTCTACTCATACGCTCTCTTTTCTGAGGGATTATCGGGCAATCCTTCTTGGAGAAAAAAATTATTTAGTCTATCGATAGATAATCCTTTTTAAAATTCTTCATGCTAAACCATTTCAGCATGGTATCGATGTACATGGATTGAGACAACCCAAACAATCTTCTAAATCTATCTCTATAGATCTTCTGAAAGATTAATGCTCTACAAGTCAATCGCATATGGGATACGATCGGATATTTTTTATAATTTATCTTCCAAAACTCATATAATTGATATTGATATTTAATAAAATAGATATTTTGATTCATTATATACTGCATCTTATTATTATTTTTAAGATTATAATGAACTCCATAGGTCCGAGCAATAATTTTAGGGCCATGATAAAACCATGCTAGTGAGACCTAAATCTTAAATAGTTATAACCTAAAATATTTTCAATCATTGGTTCATTGAGTTAGAGATTAATGATACCGGTAAGACTGGCATGTCCTATATATACTCAGTGATGAGGCTGGTTGATCTCACAATCATTTGTATAGTGACACTAATACAAGGATGTGAGTACTCATTAGAGAATGAGTTGACTGAATAAACTTATAAAAGAATATCTGATAGAGTCTTATTTATATATCAGCTGATTGTTCTCTAGTGGGAGTTATATATGTGATTCTTTGATCTGAGATCGCCATGGTACCTTGTGTACATGAATCCATATTTTGGCTCACTTTCTAATTTGGTTCTCTAATCCTTGTGTAAGGTGTTCTGAATGTGGTGAAATATGCATGGAGGTTGTGAGTGATCAATAAAAGATCAGTCACTCCTAATAAGATGAGTGAACATCCTATGTGATCTCATAGGTCGATGATTCTAGAAGTCTTTGGCTAAAACAGAAAGATAATTAGAAAAAAAAATTTAATATATCATCAACTAAATCATTATCTTCTGATCGAGATATATATAGATAAATAATTAAAATTAACATGATTTCATATCCACAACTCATCTGGGATATTTTTGACTGAAGGATTTAATTACACGATAACTTACCACTAAAATTTTATCAAAATTTTAAATCTTCTGGGTAGTCATGACACATTACTAGATATCAATCTTTTAACCTATAGACTCATCAGAATTAAAAAAATTTAATTAAAAAAAATTCTAGTTGATTAAGACTCTTGAGCTGACCTAATCTAATCAGATTAGGGTTATGTCAAAAGTTTATCTACTGCTGGCTAGATTTGAAATTCAATAGGTCACACACTTTGAGATTTGATCTTGGTCTAATTTAATTAAAATTTAATATAAATCCTAGAGGTTAATTTTATATACTAGCACATTATGTTAATCTAAGTTCCTAATTAGGTTCAGTTCAAAGTGTTTGAGCTAAACTAGACCTGTTGCCTTTAACCCAATGGGATTGGGTCTTTTTAATTTGACTCTTATCCAACTTGAAAGTATCTCAAGTGTGAAGGGAGTCCTCTGTGCCCATCAAGTTTCATGCCCAAAAATAAATACCGCACACCCTTGATTGCATTGAGAAGTGGAAGAGTCTTCTTCATGAAGACTCTTATCCATCTCCTCATTTTCCTCCTATTTCTTAATTATCACAAGTCAAATGAATATGAGGGATTTATGGAGCACAAAAAAAGAGGAGTCCTTCTGTGTGAAGGCTCTTCTACACTAATTAAAGCCATGGAGAATAAATTCTCCACATGAAGACTTGGAGTGCCAAGAGTTGGCACCCTTGGTGCTGCGTCACGTCCCCTCTTGGCCTATTTATAGGGGCATCCCATATGAGCTAAGTGCTGGATTTTAGGTGAAAATCAAAGCTATTTGGCATGTGATAAGAGAAAAAAATTTTAAAAAAAATTAAGAAAAAGATAAGAAAAAAATTGAGAGAAAAATTTGTAAGAAGGGTGGTGAGAAAAATAACAAGTGTTGCTACCTTGTCCTAGGGTTTGTTTTTCTTATGTGTTGGAGTACAAAATCAAATCCTAAGTTGCAAGAATTTTGGAGAGAATTCTCTTGGCATGATCTTAGTCGCAAAATCGAAGGTAACTAGATATTGGTGTGATCATTCTTCGAGTTTGAAGCTGGTAGAGTTCTTGTGAAGAAAAGGCTATGATAGCACACTGATTAGGAAGGATCTTGGCCAACTTCTGTGTGGATCACTATTGGAGGATTTCTATTTTGAAGTCTCATGGAGATCACCTACTTACCATATTACTTATTTGAGAAAGTATAAATTTTTATCTTTTTGCATGCTTGTTTTTGTTTTGTTCGACATCTACAAGATGATTCTAGGGTTTAGATTTCGATTTGACAGTTTTAATTATTAAGACTTTCGATATGCATATTTTAAAATTTTTAAAATTCACTTTTCACTATGTCATTGAAACTCAATATCGTCATCCCTAAGATGTAGGATGCTTCTTCCAAATCCTTCATAGAGAACTGCGATGATAACCATGGCTTTACACTTTGTAAAACTGGAATGTTATTTTCTATTAATAGTATGTCATTTATATACAGTACAAAGAACATGACTATAGAATTGTTAGCTCATTTATAGATACAAAGCCCTTTCTCATTCCTAATGAAGCCATATATTTTGATTATTTTATCAAAATATATGTTCCAACTCCTAGATGCTTGCTTCAGTCCATAGATGGACCTATTTAACTTGCATACTTTAGATGATCTGAAGATGTGAACCCTTTAGACTGTATTATATACACTTCTTCTTCTAGCTCTCTATTAAAAAAAGTAATTTTGACATCCATTTATCAAATCTCAAAATCTAAGTGTACCGCTATCACAAACATGGTCTGGCTGGACTTGAGCATTGTTGGAATTCGTATGTCGAAGCATGTATGTGTATTTCAAAAAAAAAAATTCTAAACACCATAATAAAATAGAAGATTAAAATACTTTTAATCTATATCATACATACATAAAAATATAAACCATAAGGATCTAGTTTATATGCTGAAATTATACATATGCTGAAATTTAACATGTGATCGAATCACATACCTATTTCATAATTTCTTACTTCAAATCTGGATCTGAAAGAGAAGAGATTTTTTCTTAGCTGTGTAAGTACCCAGTCTTTACAGATATCTACTTAGAATCAGTCTGGAATAGCCCTCTTAAGTTTGAATATTCTTCTCTAAGAAAATTCAGCCTACGAATCTGAACGAAGCCTGGATCACAATCAACTCTTTGATCTTTTTCTTGATCTTTTTTTTCTCTTCTTCTCTTGCCTTTTCCTCCTTGATTTATACTATTACTAGAAAGAAAAATTAGCATAAGAGGGATCCCAACAACCTTGGGCATGGAAGGAAGAGGGGACGTCCAAGAAGGTGGGGCATTTGGATGCCCAACGGAGAAGAGAGGGAGAGAGGAAGAGAGGGTGTTGGGCACTCCTATGGGATATGTGGGCTGCTGGTTATGATGATTAGGGATCTTAGAGAAGGTCTCTTTAAATAGATATAAGGATTGAATCCTATTCAATCTTATAATACAAGTCCTACTTTATTAAGTTTTTTTGTAACTTAAGTTATATAACTTCCTTTAGGAAACCTATTAGGCACCAACTCTTAGAGCCCTTGCACCCACTAAATTACACCCCAAAGTACATCCAAAGGATGCCCCAATAGGGATTCACATGCCCTCTAAAGCATGGTCACGCCCAACTTGATCGAATCAAGGTGGTGCCCCAACTTAAGTATCAAGAAATTAATTAGTGACTTACATCTTTAATTCATTGGATCCAAAACCTTAGAACCTAACAATTAGAGTCTAATAAATTTAATTCATTTAGATTATTAACAGATAATTAAGTTTGAATTATCTTATCAAATAAAAAAATCAAACATAAAAAAAAAATTGGGTCCAACTATATGCTAGCAAAGTTACCTTAAACCTAATAGGGTTTCTTTAAACCCAATTGAGACTTCATAAGCCCAATTACTTATTCTAGATCTAATCTCTTTATTATGTGATCCCATAGATTCAATTCTATTTGATAGTAAGATATACAATAATCTCTATTATTGGATCATTGAAACTCTTTTCAATGGATCAAAATAATTTCACTCTAATTCATCAAAGATTATCGATCCTGAGCAATCCTAGTGAGCTCTCACATCCACTATGACACCTAGCAGTATGTAGTGACAATCCAGTAGAACTAAAAATGAATCTCAAGATATAGTTAACGTGTGATTCAGTCCCTCTATCGTGAGTCCCAACTAGATGGCAGGTCATGGATAAATCATCAAACCTCAATATCAGTCATATGATAGATTCGATCAGCTCAAGTCCAATTATAATTTTTATGGAAACTCTTTTTCATCAATCACACTACTGTGGCCACAGACTCTCGATCCTAGTCTCTCAATTCTCATAGGATTACTCTTCTCTATCAAGATTGATAGATCCCATCTTGATGTGCACCCTACTCCTATAGTGGACCAACTGTCACAACATCTACTACAAGGGCTCATTGAGACCCATGTTTATGTTTAGTCAAACTCCAACACCTCACTGTGAGCAGTCATACCATCTCAGGTCAAAGAACCATTCACACAACTACAGTATCGAGACAATCACTGACGATCGAATAGAAATCCAAGTGATCTCTCATATGATCATGCTCAGTACTAGTTGTTCTCTAACAACTACCCGCACTCATCATCCGGTGTCTTTATACTGTAGACTAAAGACTCATCTATCCTGAAGGAAGCAATCAGTGCATCGGTCTATCCGGATCAATCACCATCCTTGTGATGATACTATGATCGGAGTATTTAGGAATTAAATACATGTCTTTAATTCTCAACATCTTGAGAATATGTATCGAAAGTTAATTCCATAAACGATTCAAGGATACATCACACTTGAATGAAAAATAAACTTATCCTTTTATTGATCAAATCAATGTATTAAGTATAAAATTATGTCCTAGATTTTTTACAATGTGTCAGCCATATTGGCTTCTAGGATATATATCTAACAAGTATTGCCATAGGAGAGAACATCTCATTATAGTCAATACCATAATGCTGATGGTATCCCTTAGAACTAGATGGGCTTTATAGGTCTTCACCTTCCCATCTGCTTCTCTTTTTCTCTTGAAAATCTATTTACACCTTATGAATTTAATCCATTCGAGTGGATCAATCAGTGTCCATACATGATTGATCTTCATGTACTCCATCTCGGATTTCATGGCATCAAGCCATTTCTGAAAGTCAAACATTTGCATAGCATCCATGTAGGTGATCAAATCCTCGTCATTCTCATTTAGTTTGATAGGATCACGATCTCAGATCAAGAAATTATAGTATCTATCCAATTGATATAGTACTCTACCAGATCTCCTTAATGGTGACTCTGTAGGCTCTGAATTTGATTCTTCAATCAAATCTGATTCTGTATGTGCCAGTATTTTTACCTCATGAACTTCACTAAGTTTGATTTTAGTGGCATTAGTTCCTTTCCTAAGAAATTTCTTTTCTAAAAAGAATGCTCTGTTGCTGATAAATATTTTTTATTTTTCAGTAAGGTAGAAGTAGTACCCTTTAATTTTCTTAGGATACCCTATGAATAAGCATTTATCAGATCTAGATTCAAGCTTGTCTATCTTTAAACCTTTACATAAGTCGGACATCTCCAAACCCTAATGTGTGAGAGTACTGGCTTACGTCCTGTCCATATCTCATATGGTATTTTATTTACAGATTTGCTTGGAACCTTATTAAGTATGTAGCAGGCAATTTTAAGAGCATATCCCCAAAAAGAGATTGGTAAAGTCACAAAGCTCATCATGGACCGAACTATGTCTAACAGTATTCAATTCTTCTTTCTGACACCCCATTATGTTGTGGTATTCCAGAAAATATCCATTATGAGAGAATTTTATTCTCTTCTTGATATATCAAAAAATCACTGGTGAGGTATTCACCTCCACGGTCTGACCGAAGAGTTTTAATACTCTTTTCAGTCTATTTTTCTACTTCACTATGGAATCGTCTAAATATTTTAAATGATTCGGATTTGTGCTTCATAAGATAGACATACCCATACCTCGATAGATTGTCAATAAATATAATGAAGTAATAATAACCTCCTCTGACATCTATGTTCATAGGTCCACATACATCGCTATATACTTGAAAAAATAATGCCCTACAAGTTCATCGCATATGGGATGCGATAGGATGTTTATTATAATTTATCTTCCATACTCATGTAATTGACATTTATGATTAATAAAATAAGATTTTTTTTTTAATTATATGCTGCATCTTATTTATTTTAAAATTATAATGAACTTCATAGGTTTGGACAATAATTTTAGGGCTGTGATGAGATCATACTAGTGAGACCAAATTCTTTGATAGTCCTAACTTAAAATATTTCTAGTCGTTGGTATATTGAGTTGGAGATCAATGATACCGGTAAGACTAGTATGTCCTATGTATACTCAGAAATAAGGGTGGTTGATCTCACAACCACTTGTGTGGTGACGATATGGGTGCTCATTAGAAAATGAGTTCATTGAATTAACCTACGAGAGAATATCAGATGGAGTCTTATTTACATGTCAATTGATGTTTCTCTAGTGAGAGTTGTGTATGTGATCCTTAGACCTAAGGTCACCATGATACCTTATGTACTTGGATCCATATTTTGGTTCACTACCTAACTTGATTCTCTGATCTTTGTGTGAGATATTCTGGATATGGTGAAGAGTGCATGAAGATTGTGAGTGATCAATAAGGATTAGTCACTCCTAATAAGGAGAGCGAATATCCTATGTGATCTCATAGGACGGTGATTCTGAAAGTCTTTGACCAAAGCAGGATGATAATTAGAAAAGAGTTTCTAATATATCATCAACTGAATCATCAGCTTCTAATTGAGATACATAATGATAAGTGATTGGGTTTGACATATTTTCATGTCCACAGCTCATCTGAGATATTATTTGACTGAAGGATTGAATTACATGAGAACTTATCACTAAAGGATATTTTGATAATTTTTTATCAAAATTTTAAATCTTTTAGGTAGTCATGACATATTGATAGATATTAATCTTAATTATGGATTCATCAAAATTAAAAGAGTTTAATTCTAGAGTCAATTTGAAAGAGTCCAAGTTGATTGGACTCTTTGGATGACCTAATCTCATCAGATTAGGGTTACGTGGAAAGTCTTAGTCAACTGCTGGCTAGATTTGGAATCCAATGGTCATACATTTTAAAATTTGATCTTGATCTAATCTAATTAAAGTTTAATATAAATTCTATGGGTTAATTTAATATGCTAGCACATTGTATTAACCCAAGTTCCAAATTTATTTAGATCAAATTGTTTGAGCTAACCTAGACCAGCTGGCTTTGACCTAATGGGATTGGGTTAATTTAAATTGGATCTTTATCTAACTTGGACCAATTTTAAGTGGAGAATAACTCCTCTATACCCACCAAAACTCTTGCATAAAAATAAATGCCACTCCCCTTATTTTGGCATGTGAAGTAAAGAGTCCTTCTTAAAGAAGGCTCTTAACTAATACATGTTGCCTTAAATTCCAAACCAGATCTCCTATGTTTTGATGCCAAAAATTAATGAGATTTTTATGGCATGTAGAGAAGGAAGTGCCTTCTACTAAAAGTATCTAGAACACCAAAAATTTACTTGGTGAATTTTTTTGGCACATGGGAATTTGGAGCGCTAAAGGTTGGTGCCCCTTCATCCCTGTGACATCCCTTGGTCCCCTATTTATAGGGGATGTCTCAAATGGTTTCCTATTGGAATTTTTGTTAAAATCAGAGAGAATATTGTAATAAATATAAAAAAAAATTTGAAAAAAATTTAAGAAAAGGAAAAGGGGAATTTGAGTGGCAAAAGTTGAAAGAAAGGTGGTGAGATTTTCAGCAAGTGTTGCTTGAGTGCCCTAGGGTTTGGTTGTTCCATATGTTGGAGATAAACATCAAATTTTAGGTTGTATGACATTTAAAGAGTGTCTTCTTATGTCATTCTGGTGGCAAGATCAAAAGTAACTGAGCTTTGGTGCGATCGTGATGCAAGTTTGAAGCCAGTAGTGTTCTTCAGGAGATAAGGCTACGGTAGCGCACCAGTTGGGAAGGACCTTGGTCATCTTCCATGTGAATCACTATTAGAGGACTTCTACCCTGAAGTCTCATGGAGAACACCAACATGCCATATTTTTATTTCGATAAAAGTATAAAATTGTAGGAACCAAATCTAGGGTTTCAGGGTTAGATCTTGAAACTTTTTCAAGATCAGGCAGCGGAAGACTAAAATAAATCAAAATTTATTTTTTAAAATTAGAAATCCTAGATCTAAGATTTTATTACATGAATATTACATAATATTAAATCAAAAATTAAAATATATAGACCATAAACTATATGTTGATCATATAATATATTTCTATACTACATCTAATGTATGTATTAAACAATAGATCAGATCTATTACCTTGCAAGTTAGATGTTCTAACCTTAATGATCCGGGCTTGAGGATGATGTTGTAAACCACACATGCATCCAGTCTCTAGGAGTCATCCACACAAGCCCATGAATCTGACCAGAAGTCCTGCTTCCGAAAATCAGCATAGTATGCTAGTACCACGCTGATCCTTCTTCGATGGTTGATCAGGTGCCTCCTTCTTCTTGATTTGAGATTTTCTAAAGATGAGAAATAGGAAGAGAATTTTTAGATCTGAGATGCTCTTAAAAAACTCAAGATGGAGAAAGAAAAGAGATGAAACTAACAATCCTAGAAGAAGACCCTCTTTTTCTTCTTTTTACTCTCTCCTAGACACCCTATCTTGTGTCTATTATATCTCCATGACTCAAAGGTCTTTCTCTTTGATTTTTAGATACCCCAAAGGTCTCTCAAATCTCTATGTTCTCCAAAAATTTTATAAAAAAACTCATTTTATAGAGAGAGATATGATAGAGTCTTTGTCTAGGTCAAATACCTAGTCAAGGCTTATCCAAACATGGCAAGATAAGGGGCGCCCAACTCTTGGGTGCCTCCTCCTTATTTTAATGCATGGACCCCAATGTGTGCCCTAAATGCCAAAAAATTTTAAAAAAAATTGGATAAATTCGATACAAAAAGGAAAGAGTTTTGGATTTCTAAAACTCTATCTCATAGAATTTGAAATCCAAACTTAATCCTACCAGTGTCTCCATACTCCTTGGTTAAGAGGACCACCAACCCATATGGTCTACAGCAACCTATGCTCGATAGAAGCTGTCGTCCTTATTAACAGCCTATCATTTGGTCATGAATAGTTTTAAAGACTAATCGATAAATCCTCTCTTTATCGAATCTAAATAGTCCTAAGGACTTCATCATAACAACGGAGTTCATTAGAAGATGAATGCTTATGATAAAATGCCAAATATATTTTATTTATTAACAAATCAATTATCATACAAGATTGCTCAACCATCAACAGGCTGATGATTAATTTTTGGAACATATTTTCCAATAACTCTCACTTGTCCTAAAGCCACTCGGCACAGTATCTAATATTCATCTTCGACTTGTGGTTGTCGAACTCCTTTATCGTCAGGGCTTTAGTGAAGGGATCGGCCCGGTTCTCCTTTTCGTCGATTTCTGAAGGTCGATATCACCTCGATCCATGATCTTCCGGATCAGGTGGAAGCGACACAAAATGTGCTTCATCCGCTGGTGTGCTTTGGGTTCCTTCGCCTGAGCTATGGCACCAATGCTGTCGCAGTAGAGCAGGACCGAACCATCAAGGGAGGGTGCTACTCCGAGCTCGGTGATGAATTTTCTCAATCACATAGCTTTGCTAGAAGAGGAGTAATCGAGAAAAATCACTTCATTAGATTTTGTATCAAATTTTCTAGTCTTTCTTTACCATTGTTCAAAACAAAATATCAACAACCAAAGATATGAAAATATGCAATGTTTGGTTTTCTTCCTTTCCAAAGCTCATAGAAGTTTTCTTTAAAATTTATTTGATTAAAGCATGATTTAATATATAACATGCCATATTAATTACTTTCACCCAAAAATATCTTGGAAGGTTGCTTTCACATAGCATGGTATGAGCCATTTCTTCAAGAGTTCTATTTTTTCTTTCTACTATCTTATTTTGTTGGGATGTCCTAGGTATTGAAAAATTGTAATCAATACCTTTTTCATCATAAAATTGTTCAAAATCTTGATTTTCAAATTCAGTTCCATGATCACTTCGAATATTTTGAATTAAAAATCTTTTTTTATTTGTAACTTTTCGATAAAATTTTGAGAAAACATGAAAAGTTTCATCCTTATGAGTCAAAAAGAAGACCCATATAAAATGAGAGAAATCATCAATAATTACGAAACCATATCATTTTTTATCTAGACTAGTAGTTCTAGTGGGTCCAAATAAATCCATGTGCAATAGTTCTAATAGCCTAGAAGTTGAAATAATATTTTTAGATTTGAATGAGACTCGAGTTTATTTACCCATTTGACATGCATCATAAATTCTATCCTTTTCAAAATTTAATTTGGGTAAGCCAATAACTAATTTCTTTTTAATAAGTTTTGAAAAAGAATACATGCTAATATGTGTAAGCCTACGATGCCAAAGCCAACTAGTTTCATTAATCTTGGCATTCAAGGCTACTAGGCATTACATGTTTATTTTGGAAAGATCATTCAAATCTACCATATAAACATTACCATGTCTATGCCCAACAAATTTAATGCCTTCATTAATAGGACTAGTTACAATGCAAACTGAAGATTCAAAAATGATTTTATATCCTTTATCACCAAATTGACTGATGCTTAATAAATTATGTTTTAAACCGTCTACTAATAAAATATTTTTAATATACTTGGAGGGAGTGATACCAATATTACCTATACCGATGATCTTTCCTTTGCCATTGTCTCCAAAGGTGACCATCCCTCTATTTTTAGCATCAAGTGTGATGAATTGGATTCATCACCAGTCATGTGTCTTGAGCACCCGCTATCAAGATACTATTTTTGGTTTGCTCCTTGGGATGCTAGACACACCTACACACAAGAATCAAGTTTTGACTTTAGGTATCCAAGTTTTCTTGGGTCCTTTTTGGTTAGTCATAATGATTCTTTTTGGAACCCATATTTTTTTACATTAGAATTTTTAAATTTTTTAAAAAAATATGAGTAGAATTTGTGCCCTGCTTTACCATATTTAAAGTAAGTTATATTTGAAAACTTATTGTATAATGAGTTTACAAAGATATTTTTCAGAAGTTGTTATTTTTTTAAAGGGTTATATCCTAGACCGACTTTATCATAAATGACTTTTTGATTGTCAAGTATCATGTGAAGTTATTTGAGCTTAAAGTAAATTTTTAACCATTGGTTTTAACTTGACAATCACATTCTTTAAATTCAGATTTTCTTGAGACAGGGTAGATTTTCATTTGAGATGCTCTCAATTTCTTTTAGTAAAGATTGATTTCTTGACTTTAATTCTTTGTTCTTTACCCCTAGCTTCTTTAGTTCATTAATTAGATCATAAAAAGTTTCATAAAGTTTTTCAAAGATAAAGTCAATAGGAGTTTCAATATTTACCTCATTTTCAAGTGCCATAAGGCACAAGTTGGCTTGTTCATTTGACTCTTCTTCTTCAGACTTGACTCATCACTTCCACTCCATGTAGCCATCATGGCTTCTTCTTGTACTTTTAGGACCCTTCTTCAGTTGTGGGCATTCAGACTTAAAGTGTCTCAATTTTTTATATTCATAATAAATAAGGATTGGTCATTATCCTTCTCTTTGCTATGTTTTCCTTTTGTAGGTGGCCTCTTCCTCATTCCTTGTCTCTTTTTCTTCAAAAACTTCTTAAACCTTCTAGTAATGAGAGCCATTTCTTCATCTTGCTCTTCATTTTTTGTATCATCAATTTTTTTATCAGGTTGAGCAGTTGATTTGAGGAGATTATCTTCTTCTTTTTGATATCTTCTTCTTGATATTGTTTCATGCTCAGCTCATGAGTTATCAGCGATCCTAGAAGCTCTTCCAAAGGTAGGATGTTCAGATCTTTGGTTTCTTGGATTGCGGTCACTTTGACCTCCCAAGTCCTTAGTAAAGACCTAAGAATCTTCCTCACGAGGTCACTGTTAGAATAAGACTTATCAAGACTTTTTAAACCATTAATAATATCAGTAAAATGAGTAAATATTTTAGTTATTGACTCATCATGCTTCATTTTAAAAAGTTCATATTTATGCACAAGCATGTTGATTTTTGATTCCTTCACTTGGTTAGTTCCTTCATGAGTTACTTCTAATCTATTTCAAATTTTCTTAGCAGACATGCATGTTGAAATACGATTGAATTCATTAGCATCTAGAGCACAATATAAAATATTCATGGCTTTTGCATTTAGTTGAACCATTTTCTTATCAATCTCATCCCATTCTCTTTTGGATTTGGTTGATTCCACATCATCAATTATTTTAGTGGGTGTGTGTGGTCCATTTACTATAATACTCTACATATCATGTCAAGTGCTTGAATAAAAATTTTTATTCGAACTTTTCAATAGGTATAGTTTGACCCATTGAAAATTGGAGGTCGGTTAGTGGACTGCCCCTCGGCTAGTGAAGCACTAACTTGAGTTGCCATAGATCTTTAGCTCTTTGATGGTTAAATCAAAGTAGGGCTAGAGCATCGAGCTCTGATACCACTTGTTGCCCAGCTATGCAATCCAAGAGGGGGGGATGAATTGGGTTTTTAAAAATTTAAACTTAACTTACAACTATAAAGAATATTTAACAATGAGCAAGATAAGTATGGAGAGTGTAATTTATGCAAGGTGTAAAAATTGGATGCAAGAATGCAAGAGGATAGAGAAATTTAAAAAGAGAGCAAGTAAGCACAACACAAATAAGAAGATTTATAGTGGTTCGGTGCCAACCTTGCACCTACGTCCACTCCCCAAGCTCCTACTTGGGAATTCAAATTCACTAAACTGTATTCAACCTGAATACAACATCGAAACCTCTGACTCTAGCTATTCCAAGTTAGAATACTTATTTTCCGGATATAAACCAACCCAATACAATCCAATTCAAGGTTCGGATCAACCTTTTCACATTTTGGAACCCTTCCAAAATAAAAATAACAACTCAAAAGGAGTATGACAGTTAATTGCACAGAAATACAGATGTAGCTCCTTTAATGTGCAAATAAAGCTTTAAATACACTTTATACAAAGAGAAGCAAGCTTTTTTGAATTCCCTCAAGGTGGTTGAAGACTTGAATGAGCTTTTGAGAGGTTAGTGAACTTGAAATAAAAGCTTCTTTAACTTCAAGCGGGCTTTTTTCTTAGGATTGAAAAATGAATGCTTGAATAACCTCTTCTCTCTTTTGATTCCCTCCTTTAAGTATCTTTTATAACTTTAAATGATGGTAGAGAGTAATCTGGATTGAAATAGAGCCGTTAGAGCACATTAAATGGGCATTAAATACAGTTAGAACGAGCAAAAAACTAACCGTTGCAGAATTTTTCCATCACAGGGGTCGACTCATAGGGTCGACTCATGCACATGAGTTGACTCATGGGGTCGACTTCTGTGGCACAGAACAGAAAATAACTTTTGTAAATTTAGCTTATACTGTAGCAGAGGTAGCCGTTGTGGAGTTTTTCCGTCACAGGGGTCGACTCATGCACATGAGTCGACTCATAGGGTCGATTTTGTGGCACAGAATAGAAAATAACTTCTGTAAATTTGGCTTATACTATAGTAGAGGTCGATGTTGTGATTCAGGTGGTGTGCCCAAGGCCCACGGGACCAAGGCTAAGGCCAAGGTCCATCATTCATAAGGGCTTCATGGAGGCTCTAGGGCTAGTTGGGCCCTAGGTTGAAAGGTTGTGGGCCTTTCGGGTTCTTGAGGTCTAGGTTATGTGGGCCTCAAGGGATCAACTCTTTATGGGCCAGGTCTGGGCCCAGGATTGATGAGATTAGGTCGAATTATGGGTGTACATGGGCTTGGGTTAACCTAATCTCCCATAGAGTTGGTCAAGGGAGTTTTGGGTTTGGGTCACTTGACCCTGTGTTTATATATACATGCATTGTATAGGTTTGATTAAGCCAAGGAATACAGATACTCTTTCTCCTAAGTCTCTCTCTCTCTCTCTCTTCTCTCTCTCTCTCTAGCTATTCTCCATGCCCCAGGAGCAAGAAACCCTAGGGTTTCTTGCCGCCAGGTCCCAAAAAGGAAAGAAAAGAAGGGGAGGCGCTACCCCCTCCTCCTTTGTGCCGCCAACCAGATCTGCTCTCCCTCTCTTGAAGCAGCCCAAACATCAGATCCAAGACTTGGAATCTCTTGATAAGAGGTTGGTACAAGTTTTTCTCAGATCTGAAGTTGATCTGAGGTTGTTTGAGGCACGGGTGAGATCTCCATCAACAGATCTACAAGAAAGGCTGCAGCAAGATAGATCTATAAGGTCTAGTTCCATCTACCTTCTTTCCTATCTATAATATCACGATTTAAGATCTATAAATTGGAAGTCCTTGATCCAGGCCTGATCTAGTTGGGTACCAGATCTTGGATTTTTTAGAGGTGATCTTAGAGGCCTTCTTCATCTGGAACGAAAGGCTGATGAAGAAGACAGCAACCAGGCTGATTTTGTCAAGGGCCTTTGATCGAGTCCAGAAGGCTCCAGATTTGTTCGTTGCTGGTTTTACTGTACCCAAGTCTGTGGGAGGAGCCAGGATCATACTTCAATAGTTGGTATCAGAGCTACGGTGGTGAGGAAGCGGTTCCAAGCACGAGAAGTTGAAGATCCCAAGTGCTGAAAATTTTCAGTAAGGTACCATCAAGGTATATTCTACACTTCTTGATTTTATATTGCTTGTTTGGCTTGGATCCAGTCATGGGCAGCAATATGAAGGTCGATGTCGAGAAGTTTGATGGCAAGAAAAATTTTTTCATGTGAAAAATTCGGATGGAGGATCTTCTGGTGCAAGCAGATCTGGATCAGGCTTTGGATGAGAAGCCTGAGGGAATGACAGATAGACAGTGGGTATCGTTGGAGAAAAAAGCATGCTCGATGATCAGAGGATATTTGGTGGATGCGGCGTTATATTCGGTGCTGGAAGAAAAGACCCCGAAGGGCCTTTGGTCGAAGTTGCACACCATATATATGGGGAAGAATATGTGCAACAAGCTAATGCTGAAGAAGATGTTGTACAATCTTTGGATGCAGGAGGGATCTGATGTGATTGGCCACATTCAGAGGTTCGACCAGTTGTGCATGGAGTTGATGAATATCGGGGTGAAGCTGGATGAGGAGGATAAGTCCCTGTTGCTTTTGTGTTCGCTGCCAGGATCATATGAATCTTTGGTGACTACACTGCTCTACGGCAAGGAGACTCTAGAATATGAGGACATGGTCTCTGTGCTGAGGTCTAATGAGCAAAGAAAAAAGTTGACCAGAGATCGGGCTCCCCAGGAGGGTTTGGCAGTAGGGGAGAGGACAGGTAGAGGTAGAAGCAAGTCTAGGGGGCGGTCCAAGTCCAGGAAGGGAAAGAAAGAGATGAAATTCTTCAAGTGTAACGAGTTCGGGCACTTCAAGCGAGAATGTCCACTATGGAAGAGCAAGAAGGGAGAAAGAAGTGGCTCAGAATCAATGAGTGCAGTTGCTAGGCAGCAGGTGGAGGATGATCTACTTGTGGTATCAGATGGTCACAGGCATTACACAGAGGAGTGGACACTAGACTCTGCGTGCTCACATCACTATACATCACACAGGTCTTGCTTTGCGACATACACCAAGACAGATGAGGGATCAGTGACTCTAGGCAACAATCATCCTTGCAAGGTGGTTGGGATAGGGACAGTCAGGGTAAGGATGTTTGATGGGATTGTGAGGATATTGACAAATGTAAAGCACATCCTGGAGCTGGAAAAGAATCTGGTGTCACTAGGCTACTTGGAGCGTAGTGGATACAGCTTCAGCAGTAGGGCTAGAAGCGGAGTACTGAACATCTCCAATGGAGCTATGGTAGTGATGAGAGGCAGGAGGTTGGACAATAACCTCTATCGCATGGAGGGATCTATGGTGACTGAAGAGTCTGATGCAGCAGCTGCAGCACAGGACCAGCAGGGGGCTTACAGGATGTGGCACTACCGCCTAGGCCACATGGGTGACAAGGGGTTGAGGGAGTTGAGCAGGAGAGGACTCATCTCTGATCTAGAGGATGGTGCTACAGGGAAGATCTGTAAGCCTTGCCAGATGGGAAAGCAGAGGAGAGTTCAGTTCAACATCAGTACAACCCGCAGTGCAGCCCCACTGGAGTTAGTACACACGGATGTGTGGAGACCAGCCTCAGTTTTAGCTAGGAATGGGGCCAAATACTTCATGACCCTGATTGATGATTTCTCAAGAAAACTCTGGATTTACTTCATGAGAGAGAAGTCTGAGGTCTTCACCAAGTTCAAGATCTGGAGAGCTGAGGTGGAGAAGGAGCAGGGGAGGAGCGTGAAGTGTTTGAGGTCAGACAATGGTGGAGAGTATACCAGCAAAGAGTTCCAGGACTACTGTGAGGAGTGTGGGATCAGGAGACACTTCTCAATTAAGGGGACTCCACAGCAGAATAGGGTGGTCGAGAGGATGAACAGAATACTTCTGGAAAAGGCACGATGCATGAGGCTGCAGGCAGGGCTTTCAAAGGCATTCTGGATTGACACAGTCGACGCAGCGGGTTACTTGATCAATCGGTCACCTCACACCAGGTTGGATCGCAGGCTTCCAAAGGAGGTGTGGTCTGGAAGGATAGTTGGGCTGGGCCATCTACGGGTATTTGGGTGCACGGCCTATGTGCACATTGGAGCTAGTGAGTGGAGCAAGCTAGACACCAGATCATGCAAGACGGTGTTTCTAGGCTATCCGTGAGGAGTTAAGGGATACAGGCTATGGGATCCCTTGAAAAAAAAGGTAATCATTAGTCGGGATGTGACTTTTGATGAGGAGTCAGTCCTACGGAAGCGAGCAGGCATGGAGGAGCAGGAGGAGGTCCAGCAGGGCATTGCTGGACAGCTTACCTCTTTGATTTTGCCTCTTGCAGGTACTACGGGAGGACATGACATTCAGGTGGAGAACCTACCTAAGATGTCTCCACAGGTGGAGAGGACTCGAACGGATGATCGAGGAGGAGAGGTCCAGTAGGAGCGAGCTGGACCGAGGACTGATATCGGTGTTGCCCTACACAAGCCCAAGAGAACCATCAGGCAACCGGACTGATATGGCTTCGAGGAGACACTGTCATATGCCCTGGTGACAGTGAATGGAGACCCATATACGTATCAGGAGGCTATTGAGAGCCAGGATGACCTTTTGGATGTGGAAAAGACCTGGGAGAGGGCTTTTGGATGTGGAAAAGACCTGGGAGAGAGGAAACCTTTTGGATGTGGAAAAGACCTGGGAGAGGGCTTTTGTCGCACAAAATAACACAAAATAAGAGAAGATTGGTATGGAATAAGAGAGAGGGCATGGGGGGGCTTATGTGGCGCAAGGTGGAATCCTAGTCTTACTAGGATTCTATCTTATGACTTGTTTTAATTTGGTTTCTCAAATCAAATCAAACCAACATTAGATCAACCTAATTAAAATAGGTCTTAACTCAATTAAGAATCTAATTTAATCAGATTAAATTAGATTTAAATCTGATTTAATTTTTTAATCAAATTAGAAATTAGATTGACCCAAGTCCTAATTGAACTAGAACTAGTTTTTTTCTTGCACTTGACTTATCCAATAAACTAATTGAACTTGATCCAATCAAGCTCAAACCAAATATAAATAAATCATATTCAATTAGACTTAATCTTAGTCTATTGGCTTAGTCAAATTAAGCCAATTAGCAATCGAATTGCTAATCGATCCTCCTGTAACACTTGCACTAGGTTAAATGTCAATCGTATTGATCATTTAACCCTAGAATGATTCTTAATCACTGATCAACCATCCGATCGGATCATGAACTCTAATGTGTGTGACCTCATAGGTTCGATCCTAAGCTGGTAGCATAAGAATAAATTTTTGTACCAATCGAAGTGACCATCTAGTAATGGTACCCGACGATCGGATAAGTCGAATGTGTAGAACAACATCCTTAGAACCCATGCGGATATAGTTTCCATATAATTCATCTCCTTAACCAAAATGATCATAGGATACCTGAGAGTTCAACTATCAACTCTGATCAGGTTGTCCACATTGTATTTCAAATTATCAAATCCATCTGATGGATTACCCTACCCAAGGTTTTGCTAAATTGAAATACAGTGACTCATTCTTCTCCAACTCTTGGAGTGGTCAATCCCATCTCGATCACACTCTGACTTTGCAAGTACTTGACTATGCCCAAAAATCTTCTGTCACTAAATTAGAAATTCAGTTAGTCCAGTACCAAAGCAAAGTGAGTTGCTTGCAAGTCATTGAAGTCATCTCAGGTCTAAGGGACACTTATACCTATATCCCATCAGAGACATTCTCGATAGTAGAATGCTCTAGAGTTAGTCATATTCAATGATGATGTACCCTTACATCTCATCTGTATGCCATACCAGTGTCTCCACACTCCTTGGTTAAGAGGACAATCAACCCACATGGCCTACAGCGACCTATGCTCGATAGAAACTGTCATCCTTATTAATAGCCTATCATTTGATCGTGAACAGTTTTAAGGACTAATCGATAAATTTTTTCTTTATCGAATCTAAATAGTCCTAAGGACTTCATCATAACAACGGAGTTCATTAGAAGATGAATGCTTATGATGAAAATATCAAATATATTTTATTTATTAACAAATCAATTACCATACAAGATTGCTTAACCATCAACAGGATGATAATTGATTTTTGGGATACATTTTCCAACAAAAATTCTATCCCTATGCATGCTTGTTTTTGCTTTGATCGATATCGGCAAGGTGATTCTAGGATTTGAATTCTGGCTCGGTAGTTTTATATAATAGAACTACTGATTTGTATGATTTTAAAATTTTTAAAAATCACTTTATACTGCATGGTTGGAACCCAACAGTGGTATCAGAGCCATCCTTTTCTAATTCGATCAAACAAGTGCAATTTGGTAACATAAGAATTTCATGTGAAGCATACTATATGTTTCAAATCAAAAACTATTTTTCAAATACTATGTTTAACAATTAAATATGTATTAATTTTATGTATACATTCTATGTATCATAGAAATTCAGATTTCTACATCATATGCAATTATACAATTTAGATCATAAAATCTAATTTTCATATATAAATTTATTTTGCTAAAATTATAACTAATCATAAATTATTTTAGATTTAATCTAAACATATTTAGGATCAAAATAATTTTAAAATTTTTTTCACTATTTTTCGTCATGAGACTTGATCACAATAGCACCCCTACACATCATAAGAGCACTCTATCAAATAGGAAGAGAAGGTCTTTAAATTCTACTTACTTTTATAATCGGATGGCTTGATGATCTTTTCAATTTGAGTACTAGGCTATTGAGATCTGAAATCTAATTTCAAAAATCAATTACATCACTACATAAATTATCAAACAAACTAGGCAAGCACATGAATATGATCATATCATACATATTATATATCTAATCTTATTAGATCAACATATCAGATACATTATTTCAGATCTAAAACTACTTTTATATAGCATATAAAATTATTAATTTAATTCTAAAATAATCTAAAAATCTATTCCAAACATATGTATGATTGTATAGAAAAATTCTGGTTAGAGATGTGATCAAATAAGTATCGATATTATGCTGAAATCAGATCTAAAACTTTGTCAAACAAATTCAGATCTAAGCCTAATTTAAACTTTAATTCTTTAATTTAATTACATCACAAAAAATCTATCAAAATAGATTTAAATTCATGCATAATTAGGTACAAAATTAGCATAAAAATATGCATAAAAAATTCTACTAAAATAGATTTTTAGCAGTCCAAATTCAAGGGCTAATTTTGATTCGATACTCTGATCAAAATTAAATAAAAAATATATCAAAGAAATCAGAGGAGATTAAAATTTAATTATATAAAAAATTTTGATTCAAAACTAGATAAAAAAATCAAAAAAATCTCAAAATTTAACTATGCGATTATGACAAACAGGCCTGGCTTTGATACCAATTGAAAAAAAAATTCATTCGATCGTATCGGATGTTAGGAAGGTAAAATATATTAGTAATTAAAATTTTTATAATACTTATAAATTCTCACCTTGATTCATAATAAAAAATAATCAAGATTGAAGAAGCTCCTTGATCAATATGCTTCGCGAGATCTAGATGCGCAGATCCTCCACTTTGCGCGCATGCCAAACATTGTAGGAGAGAGGGATAAACTCTTTTTCAGAGAGGAAGGAGAAATACCCTTGAGATTTGATCTCAAGGTTTTGGAGCAGTCCACACACCACCACACCAAGAGGAGGAAGGATGTCCAAGAAGAGAGAGAAGCCCTGGGAGAGAAAATGCCCAAAAGAAAGGGGACATCCACTCCAAGAGGATTCTCCACACCAAGCCTTTGGTTGATTCTTTTTTTCTCTTCTCTACACCTTTCCTTATATAGGTAAGGGGTCCTATATCAAATTAAACTCCTTTTAGTGCTAGAAAAAGGACTCTCCATATTTGAATCAAATTTAAACTCCCTAAAACATAAAAAATCCTAATCCAAGTAGGAGAGCTGTCTCCTTTTATTATAGCGCATGCCCAAAGGGAGGGGGCTATTGTCTAAAAAAAGTAGCTAAGTATATCAAATCAGATTTTGTTCAGATTTGGGTTAATTCAAATCTAATTCGAATCAATTTTAAAAAGACTGTTGATCCTAATCCAATTAGAATTTTTATCCAAGTCCAACTTGATAAACTAACCCAATCAGGCCTTAATAAAATTTAGTCCAATTATATTAAATCTAATCTAAAGTAATTAGGTCTCAGTTCATTCTCTCATAATCACTTTAGATCATTGATTTGATTTAATTCATCTCCGAAATCAAACGTGCAACTCATGTGCAGTGCTAGCTGAACATAGTTAGTATTTAATTCTGTATGACCTATAATTTAATTCTTAATCAAGTTAATCTACATGTTCAATCAAATCTCATACTTTTAAATAAAATATATAAATATCCAATCAAGTCTTTCCTATATTGTTTGATTTTTGTGTGCGACTCCATAGGTTCGACACTAAGTCGGTAGCATAGGAACTCCTTCTTATGCTAATCAAAATGACCATCTAGCAATGATACCCGATATCTAGATAGGTTGAATATTTACAAAGCAATATTCAAGGACCTCGATATATGGTTACCGCATAATTCATCTCTTTGATCCTAATGCTCAAGATGACCTAAGATTTAATTGTCAACTCTAAAACAGTCATCAAATTATATTTCAATCTTTTAAATCCATCACATGGATTACCCTGACGAAGATTTTACTAAATTGAAATACAGTGATGCATTAACTCCTATAATTTGGAAAGGTCAATCCCATCTTGATCCACATACAGACTTCACAAGTACCTGACTATACTCAGTAGCTTTCTGTTAGTACATTAGAAATGCAAGTAGTCCGATACTTAAGCATAGTGAGTTGCTTGTAAGTCACTATGGTGATCTCAGATCTGAGGGACACTTATGCCCATACGTTTTATGAGCTACTTTTGACAACAAAGCGTTCAGCAGATAAATTTTTTATTCAGTGATGATGTACTCCTGCATCTCATATGTATACCATACTAGTGTCTTCACACTTCTTGGTTAAGAGGACAGCCAACTTATATGGCATACAATGATCTACACTCGATAAACATCATTGTTCTATTAATGATATATCATTTAGTTGTGAATATGTTTAAGAACTATCCGATAAATTCTTCTTTATCGATCATAATATAGTTCTAAGGACTTCATCACAACACAAAGTTCTAATAATGAAGATGTTCATCTTGTGATGAAAAAGCTAAAATAATTTTTATTCATTGATCAATAATTTATATACAAAATTCAATTATTTACAATAAGCCAATTGACTTTAGGACCTAATTCCCAACACTTCCTTTCTCTTTCTAAAATTTTGTCAAAACACTCTCTCTCACTATTTTTTCTTTCTTCGTTTGATCATTTGGGCTGAGGATGAGTTTGATTGGCATCCGATCGAGATCGTGCCACTGATGGGCATTGGAGTACTTGGCTTCTGTGTTATACTTTAGAGGAGGATGTGCGACCCAAATCTATGTACGAAAAGGGACCGAAATCTCCTTTAGGATAGTGGTTTACCGCCTTCCTAGCTAGGTTCTATTTTTTTTTGTCACATCAATATATTGTTTCACACATGCTATGAAAAAAATTTTAGATATATATATATATATATATATATATATATATATATATATATATATATATATATATATATATATATAGAACGGCATCTGAATTACAAACAGAACCCACTTCTTTTAAATTATTATGAGCCTATTTAATATTATTTTGCCAAAAGCTTCCTCTTCAATACAGGATTTTTTCAAACAGTTCATTTTCCTGTCATTCAACTTTTCTGTGGTTATACTATATGTTATTTCATATAATGTTCAATAACAATTTTTTAGCAAGGTTTAAATCTAGAACCTACTCCCCATGATGAAAGGGTGTAATAAATTCCTATGCTGTAGCACTTCCATAAGCTATGTCATTCATCTATTGATAGGGAATGCAGACGCATGAAAATAATTATTTTTAAAAAATGAAGTGTTTGAATATGACAATAGAAAATTTGGATGATATGGATGAAAGTTGTAATAGGGACTATATAAAGGTGTTGATGATAATGAGGGCAATATTAAAAATGAAGGAACATCATACAAAAGTAATGTTGACATCATGGTAACCAGTTATCTAATTTTAGTTTTGCTCCTAACAATAGCGCATGTGCGCTACTTAGGTGACGAGATGAGTAGGTTTGCACATTTAACGGACAAACCAAATAGATTGGCAGCTATAATAAAGAACTATTATCAAAGCAAGTAGATAGGTGAGAGGTAAGCATGATCACATGCATGAAATGTGACTCTAATGAAAAAAATTTTGAGTTTATGCATGCAAGTGGCATAAACTTTATTATCTTTTTTTGATAGAATGAGGCTCTCAAAAGCGATGAGTGTTATAGTTGTGGATGGCACTACTCTTCAATTGCCCTAAACTCACCCAATTGAGATGAAGCTTATTAAATAGGTGAATCTAATAGTTTTCCAACATCCTAATTCTCAATAAAATATTAAAAACACTAAATTGGTTGCGGTGATGTGTCCACTCAAAAGTTAGCCATTGGCCACTACATATGCGAGTATAGGATCTATTAGCTTGGTAATGTCCCACATAATTATCCCTAGCTTCTAGATGTTTACAGGAATGCCAACACGATACCTTGATTTTCAATAGCAATCATATCATGACTTTCAATTTCTTATAACATGTAATGTAAATTTATGTTTTGTGATTTTGGAACATTCTTAATCAAACTTGTGCATTTCTTATTAAAAATTAAAGACAAAGGCCAGTAGATTAAGAATAATCTTTTAGCAAATGCAGATGTGCATTTTTGTGTGAGGATGGCTGACGGGTTTGGCTTCTGAGTTATAATTTTATGTTTAGAACATTAACCGAAAGGCTTGTAAAGGGACAAACACGTCTATGCAAGACAGTGCAGTAGACCAATCTTCAATAAATTGATCCTGCTTCTACCAAAAAAATAAATAAATAAATTGATCGTGCTACTGTATGTTTGATCGGACACTGCAATTTGGGTGAAATAGAGGAATTAGTGTTGACAAAGTAGGCAATAAGCTTATCGGGTTGGGAGCATTGGCAAAGTGATCCATAATTTTAATACACACCTATTGCAATTATTTAAATAAACAAATGCTTGCCCTAGCGGTCGTACCTTTTTGCTTAGCAACCCAAGTTAATTTCTAGATTCCAGTTCAAGTTGCTACATCTCCAAGTACTCAGATCTAGGTAATTATAGTATGAGTGGAACTCCCTCTCCCTTTCTTGCTGTCCCATTCTCTCTCTCTCTCTCTAACAAGAAAAATATATAACTATGATAAAAGCCAAATCAGAGCACAAGGATCGGCAAACATGGAAACATTTTGGTCCTTAAAATAAGTTTTTGGACAGCATAAACCTAACTTGGAAAGGCACTTAAGGCTTCTTCTCACTTTAATCAGTAGCCAAATGACCTAATTTGTAACTTGGTCAGACAGTATGTAATTTTAAAAGGTGATCACTTCTTTGCTCTTTGTACGGTCTGAGACTAATTAAATAGTTTCTTTGGGGATATAGGCTAACAAATATCAGTCCTCTAACCACATGTTATAAAGAGGACAAAGACGGTGGTCTAAAATGTCGAGATTTTCATGTGCCCAAAGGAGACAAGGTAGTTGCTAGCTAATTGGTCCGGCTGCTTATTGAGATCTTGACTGATTCCATGGTTCATCTTCCATCGGCCATTCTTGTGGTAATTATGAGATCATGACTTGTACCTTATCTTGAAGTAATAGAAAAATTCTATTTTAGGTACATCTGGTTTTTTATTTAATGCTAGTAATTAATTCATGAATTTGTTATAAAATTATCAGATTAGTCGGCCAAAGCATGCGCAAGAGAGAGAAACGTACAGAGAAAAGAAGAAATTTTGGGTGGGAGATGGATGAGGCAAGCACAACTAAGCAGACTAAGATAGCACAACCCTCCTATCTGCCATTCAAAGTAAACCAAGGCCTATCCAAAAAAAAAAAAACCAATAGTACTCTCACCACCAACTTCTGGCCGGCCTGTAAAGAAATGCATGGAATTGTTGGTCAAAAGCTGGCAAAGCCCCTTCATTTCAGTCTAAATCAAGGGTAATGACCCGGTAATATCTTAATTTACCATAAGATGCACACGGTTATCAAAACTTATAGTTTTGAATGATTGAACCAACTGGAAGGAGTTGTCCGAGCACTCAATGGGGTCATGATATGATCATGACTATGATCACATAGGAAACATAATAGACCGACCATTAAGAATGGAGTTCTTGTGGAAGAAATCTTTTCTATTTTTCCAACCACTTAAAGGTTCATGCAGTGTAAATGTATCTTAATTAGCTGAAAATTAGAGAAGTGATAATTTGCTACAGTAAGTAGGTCATATTGGGCCCATGCTCCAATTGACAAATCAAAGCAAATAATTTAAGAATAGTCGTGGCAGTGTTATGACACTTAATAGTTCTATGACTAGATTAAGTGTATGATTCCAGAGGTTAATTTCCTGCAAGTGCTTGTTGCTTGGGTCAGTTGCCATTGAAAAAGGGATCAAGTTATGGTACTCTCATCACTTTTTTTCAATTGGGATAACTTTTGCACTGACCATAGTATAAAATTTTATGAGTAGTCTTTTTGTGTTTTCTGAGACTTCTATCAGAACTGATTATGAGTCTAGAAAACACAAACCATTTGTTAGTTTGTAATTTATTCTCTTTAATAGGAATATCTAAACAACAAAATATGCAATTTGTTATTTTGCTTGTTTCTTAATCATAATGATGATTATATTATCAGTAATAGTAATAAAATGAGTAATAAGAATAAGATGCTGCTGGTGCTGTTAGTGTTAGTTGCTGTTCAAATTTGGATCCATTTCATAGCTATTGATATGCTTTTTGCCTGCGTGTCAATTTGATGCAGACCTTCTATCTTTCTCATTTGGGCTTGGGAGCAGCCAGGATGGTGCCGAAGATCCATAAAACTTATTTCAATAGTTTAAAAATTAAGACTTGATGATTATGATTATGATTATCATTTGTTATTGTTTATACTTCTGCTATTATTTTGTCGATATTTTTTTTGTTATAATTTAACAAAGTTGTAAGAAAAACAGGGTCTAGAAATATAAAAATCATCTAAACTTTCATGACAGGAAGCTAGTAATCAAATGCTATACCATAAAAATGGAGAAGTTTATTTTTCATTTTTTAAATAAGAGAAAACTTAACAATACAAATATAGAAACAAATGACACAAATCCAAGGATAATAAAAAATCTAAATCAATAGGAAAGAAAAATGTGTGGACAGATTGTAAGCTAATATAGTCAAATTCATCTTAGTGACGTAAGATGCAAGCAAGGAATAAATTGATCTTGTTGAAAAAGAAGTACCTTAGCAGATGCTGACTGTTGGTGCAAAAATCCGCTTGCGTCGGAGAAGCTGGAGTCGAGGGAGTGCGGTCGCCGCCGGGACCTGCAAAAGAAGTCTAAACCGGAGGTGGGGTTGCTTCGACAAGACCCTCCGATGCTCAAATCAGTTCTCTGCCTCAACAAGAATGGAGTGCTCGAACGAAAATTTTAGCAGAGTTTCTAGGTAAAAATAAGAGCTTAGAGAATAACGTATCTGGGGTCCCCCCTTTTATAGGTGGAGGGGGCAACAAACTGATAGCGATGCCTGTAACCGTCTGGCAGTGGGCCGCCCAGAGTCAGGAGAAGTTTGTTGCGGAGAGTAATTGTTGCTCCTAGATTGATTTTGATGATTACAAAGCAGATTGAAGGGATACAAATAATTTTAAATTGAAAAAGTCCTTATGCTCTTCAGGGGCAAAATCATAATTTTGCTAAAATCCTGATTTGATAGTATCATTTGGTAGAACAAAAGATTTGTGATCCAATGGTGAAAATTTTATTGATTTTGGACTTGTATTTTGAAAGTTATGCATGTTTGAAAATCATGAGTCAACTCATGGCACAATGAGCTGATTGACACACAGATTTTTTGTTGGCACACCCTGTGAGTCGACCCTCATGAGTCGACCCCCAGGCATGAGTCGACCCTCATGAGTCGACCCCTGCAGTTTTAGGCCAAAAGTTGCAGAAACTCATTTTCTGGCTGTTGCAACAGAAGTCGACTCATGAGTCGACTCCTGAAGCATGAGTCGACTCATGAGTCGACTCCTGAAGCATGAGTCGACTCATGAGTTGACCCCTGCGACGGAAAATGTCAGCAACGACTATTTTTTTGCCCGTTTTAATTACCTTTTATGCTTCCTAAAATTGCTCTAATGGCTCTTTATCTGCCTAAATTGTTTTCTCTTGCTTCTAATGCTATAAAATGTTTCAAATGGTGAAAGAAATTACAGAGAGAAAAGCAGATCAATCGGCAGATCAAATGAGAGATCAAATTCATTGAGAGGATCCAAAAGAAATATGCGAAGTGATCAAAGAAATATTTGAGAGAAAAAGAAAAGAGGATCCAAAATCCACACGAGAGATTGTGAAAGAGATTCAAGAGCATTCAAAGAAAGGATTTGTCACGCCTATTGTTTCAACCTTAATCTAGAGATCGTTCAAAGCCTTCAAGAGATCTTCAATCAACGATCATCCTCTTCTCAAGCATTCATTCAAGCGTTCATCCACCTTGAGAAAATCCAAAAAGGATTTCTTCATTTGAGTAAAGTATTTTTATTGTTATATTCGCTCATTTAAGGAGCTGTTATTGTATTAATTTGTGCTCTAAGCTATTTTACTCTTTGTGAGTATTTGTTCTTGTTTTTGGAAGATTTCCAAAACAAGGGAAGGTTGATACGAACCTGAAATCGGAGTATTTTGGGTTGACTTGTACCCGAGAAACAAGTAGACTAGCTTGGGATAGCTAGTGTCGGAGTTTTCGACGTTTTGTATTTGGGTAGAATACAAGTATAGTGGATTGAAATTCCCAAGTAGGAGCTTGGGGAGTGGATGTAGGTGCAAGGTTGGCACCGAACCACTATAAATCCTTGTGTTTGTGATGTGCTTTATTGTTTCTCTTTATTTCTTTATTATATCCTTGCATTCCTGCTTTTGATAATTAATATTGAATTAAAGTCTTTATTTTGTTCATCATAAGTAATTAATTAAGCCTAAAATTTTTAGAAACCTAATTCACCCCCCCCTCTTGGGTTGCATAGCTGGGCAACAAGTGGTATCAGAGCCCGGTGCTCTAGCCCTTCTTTGATCTAACAATCAAAGAGCCAAAGATCTATGGCAACTCATGTCGGTACTTCTCTAGCCGAGGGGCAATCTACAAACCGACCTCCACTTTTCAATGGGTCTAATTACACCTATTGGAAAGCTCGGATGAAGATATTCATACAAGCACTCGACTATGATATGTGGAGTATCATAGTGAACGGTCCTCACACACCCACCAAGATTATAGATGGTGAGGAGTCAACCAAACCCGAGAAAGAATGGGATGAGGTTGATAAGAAATTGACACAATTAAATGCCAAAGCTATGAATGTTCTTTATTGTGCACTAGATGCAAATGAATTTAATCGCATTTCTACTTGTGCATCTGCTAAAGAAATATGGAATAGGTTAGAAGTAACCCATGAGGGAACAAATCAAGTAAAAGAGACTAAAATAAACATGCTAGTGCATAAATATGAATTGTTCAAAATAGAGCATGATGAGTCCATAACTGCTATGTTTACTCATTTTACTGATATAATTAATGGTTTGAAGAGTCTTGACAAATCTTATACTAACAGTGAGCTTGTAAGGAAGATTCTCAGGTCATTGTCAAGAACTTGGGAAGCCAAGGTGACTGCCATCCAAGAAGCAAAGGACTTGAACACTCTACCTCTAGAAGAGCTTCTTGGATCCTTGATGACTCATGAACTTAGCATAAAGCAACATCAAGAGGATGAAGTCAAAAAGAAAAGAACCATTGCCCTCAAATCTACAACTTCGCCTGATTATGAAACGGATGACACTGAAGATGAAGAACAGGATGAAGAGATGGCACTCATCACCCGAAAATTTAAGAAGTTTCTAAGAAAAAGGAAACATGGGATGAGAAAGAAGTTCACAAAAGGGGAACAAAGCAAAGAAAAAGAGAAAGATCAACCCCTTATATGCTACGAGTGCAAGAAGCCGGGACATTTCAGATCCGAATGTCCACAACTGAAGAAAGGTACCAAAAAGTTCAAAAAGAAAGCAATGATGGCGACTTGGAGTGCGAGTGATGACTCAAGCTCCGACGAGGAAACCTCAACAGAACAAGCCAACCTGTGCCTGATGGCACATGAAAATGAGGTAACTTCTGAATCCACTAGTGAATTTACTTTTGAAGAATTGCATAAAGCATTCCATGATTCAATTGATGAATTAAAGAAACTAGGAAAGAAAAATAAAGAACTGAAATTGAAAAATCAGTCCTTAGTGAAACAAGCTGAAAACCTTTCAATTGAAAAATCCACCTTGATTCAAGAAAATCAAAACTTAAAGAATGAAATTAACAAGCTGAAACCTATAGTAAATAAGTTCACCTTAAGTTCAAACAAACTAAATATGATCCTTGATAATCAGAAAGCTATATATGATAAGGCTGGACTTGGCTATAAACCTCTGAAGAAACAAAAATTTCTGAAGGATATTTATGTAAATTATTCAAGTAACAAGTCTACAAATATTACTTGTTTCAACTGTGGTAGGATAGGACATAAATCATACACATGTCTTATTAACAAATATGCAAACACAAAGAAAATATGGGTTCCAAAAGGAACCATTCTGACTAACCTAAAAGGACCCAAGAAAGCTTGGGTACCTAAGACAGAAACTTGACCTTTGCTTGCAGGTGTGTCTAGCATCCCAAGGAGAAAACAGGAAATGATATCTTGACAGTGGATGCTCGAGACACATGACTGGTGATGAATCACAATTCATCACGCTCGATGCTAAGGATGGAGGGATGGTCACCTTTGGAGATAATGGCAAAGGAAAGATCATCGGGATAGGTAACATTGGTATCACTCCCTCCAATTACATTGAGAATGTTTTATTGGTTAAAGGTTTAAAGCATAACTTACTTAGCATTAGTCAATTCTGTGATAAAGGGTATAAAGTAGTTTTTGAATCATCTGTTTGCATTGTGACTAGTCCTATTAACGATGGCATTAAATTTATAGGACATAGGCATGGCAATGTTTATATGGTAGATTTGAATGATTTAGCCAAATTAGATATGCAATGCCTAGTATCCTTAAATACTAAAATTAATGAGACTAGTTGGCTGTGGCATCGTAGACTTGCACATATTAGCATGCATTCTCTTTCAAAATTAATTAAGAAAGATTTAGTTCTTGGTTTGCCAAAACTGAATTTTGAAAAGGATAGAATTTGTGATACATGCCAATTAGGTAAACAAACTAGAGTTTCATTTAAATCCAAAAATACTATTTCAACTTCTAGACCTTTAGAGCTCTTACATATGGACTTATTTGGACCAACAAGAACCACTAGTCTAGGAGGAAAATGATATGGCTTTGTAATTATAGATGATTACTCTCATTTTATTTGGGTTTTCTTTTTGGCTCACAAAAATGAAACTTTTCATATTTTCACTAAATTTCATCGAAAAGTCTCTAATGAAAAAGGGTTTTCAATTCAAAATATTAGAAGTGATCATGGAACTGAATTTGAAAATCAAGATTTTAAAAATTTTTGTGATGAAAATGGAATTGGCCATAACTTCTCTGCTCCTAGGACACCCCAACAAAATGGGGTAGTTGAAAGGAAAAACAGAACCTTAGAAGAAATGGCCCGTACCATGCTTTGTGAAAGCAACCTTTCGAGATATTTTTGGGCGGAAGCTATTAACACAGCATGTTACATTTTAAATCGTGCTTTAATTAGACAATTTTTAAAGAAAACCCTCTATGAACTTTGGAAAGGAAGAAAACCAAATATTGCATATTTTCATGTTTTTGGTTGCCGATGTTTTGTATTAAATAATGGCAAAGAGAAATTTGGTAAATTCGATGCAAAATCAGATGAAGCAATCTTTCTAGGTTACTCCACTAGTAAAGCATTTAGAGTTTTCAACAAAAGAACTTTAGTAGTTGAGGAGTCCATACATGTTGTTTTTGATGAATCTAATGATCTTCCTTCAAGGAAGAATGAGGGTGTTGATGATGCAGATCCACTAATAGAAGGTATGAAGGAGATCACTCTGAAAGATTCAGCAACTCCAGAAGACAAGGATCAAGAAGACAAACAAGATGAGAGAGGTGAAGAAATTCAAGAACAACCTCAAGGTACAAATGACCTACCCAAGGAATGGAGGTATGTTCATAACCACCCTAAGGAGTTAATTATTGGTGATCCTATGCATGAGGTAAAAACCCGTTCTTCACTTAGAGATGTAGTTAATCATTATGCTTTTGTATCTCATCTTGAACCTAAAACTTTTGAAGAAGCTGAAAATGATTATAATTGGATAAATGCTATGCAAGAGGAACTTAATCAATTTGAAAGAAATAATGTTTGGACCTTAGTATCAAGACCTAAAGATAATTCAATAATTGGCACAAAATGGGTCTTTAGAAACAAATTAGATGAGCATGGAAATGTAATTAGAAATAAAGCAAGACTGGTTGCTAAGGGATATAATCAAGAAGAAGGAATTGATTTTGATGAAACCTTTGCACCTGTTGCTAGATTAGAAGCTATTAGACTTCTACTTGCATATGCTTGCTTTATGAAATTCAAATTATTTCAAATGGATGTTAAAAGTGTATTTTTAAATAGATATATCTCTGAAGAAGTATATGTAGAACAACCCCCTGGATTTGAAAATCATGCTTTTTCTAATCATGTCTTTAGATTAAATAAAGCTTTATATGGATTAAAACAAGCACCTAGAGCATGGTATGAAAGGCTAAGCAAATTTTTACTAAATAATAGTTTTTCAAGAGGTATGATTGGCTCATTATTATATTTAACTGCAAGTAGGCCTGATATCATGTTTAGTGTTTGTTTATGTGCTAGATATCAATCTAATCCTAAAGAATCTCATTTGAATGCTGTTAAAAGAATCCTTAGATACTTAAATGGTACACAAACTCTAGGGTTATGGTACTCTAAGGACTCACAAATTGATTTATTAGGATATTCAAATGCTGATTTTGCTGGATATAAATTAGATAGAAAAAGCACAAGTGAAACTTGCCAATTTCTTGGAGTTAACCTAATCTCATGGTTTAGCAAGAAACAAAATTTGGTGGCACTGTCTACGGCTGAGGCCGAATACATTGCAGCCGGAAGTTGTTGTGCTCAAATCTTATGGATTAAGCAACAACTCGAAGATTTTGGAATCAAACTTAATGAAACACCAATAAGATGTGATAACACAAGTGCCATAAATCTATCTAAAAATCCAATTCAACACTCAAGATCCAAACATATTGAAATAAGACATCATTTCATAAGAGAACATGTTCAAAACAAAAATGTAATTCTTGAATATGTTTGCACTGAAAACCAATTAGCTGATATCTTTACAAAGGCCCTTAGTGAGGATAAATTCTGTGAAATTAGGAGAAATCTAGGAATTCTAGATCCATATGCCTAAAATTTCTCTCAATTTCCAAGAATTGATGTCAAATATTCTTAGAGCTCAATTTCCAACATCTATCCTGGTCTCAAAAGCTCAAGTTTATCATTCTAAAAACTTATCTTTGAGCAAAACTCCTTCTCCCAAAATTTTGAATTTTTCTGAAATTTATTCATATTTTTCCTGATTTTCTGAACTTCATGAGTCGACCCCCATGAGTCGACTCAATGGCAAACTTGTAAATCCCACCAACTTCCCATGGGTTCATTGTTTTTAAACTGGAACCCTGTTCGTGAGACGACTCATCTTCTCATCGTCCTCCTTCCAAAAGCCATCTTCTCCAACTCTTTCTGCTCCAAATCCAAGGATTTATTTCGAGGCAATTCTCCCTCCTCCTCTCCACCAAAAATCGTTACCTTGGAAAGGAATTATTTTTTGTGCTTTCTCGCATTGCTTGGCGCGGTTAGAACGTGCCCTAGCACTTCACCGATCTTCTAAAATCCACTTCTTTTCTCCACCAAAATCCTTCTTTACTCTCTTGTGATCCCTCCTCCACTCAATTCAAGTCTCCTTGCCTGCTACTATAGTGGATATGGCTCCGAAGATGAAACTTCCCCAAAGAAGAAAGTCAATCCGTGAGCCTGAAGAAATTGTCCGAAAGAAAAGGCATGCTCAGTTTTCCACTGCTCCCACTTCAGTATCTGCTCAAGGTCCCTCTCAATCCTCCATAAGCCCCAGTAAGAATCCTCTTTCCGATAGAAAAGTCGAAACCGGGAAGAATATAGATTTTCGGTTCTTTGAGAAAGAAGATTTTACTTTTGCAAGTAAAATTAAAAACCAAGGATGGGAACTCTACTGCTCCCTTAAGGAAGTCACCTATGTTGACCTAGTTAGAGAATTCTACCAGAACCTACATTATGGAAATGGGTCAGTGACTTCAACAGTCAAGGGAATTGATATCTGCTTGGATTCTAGGATATTGGGAGAAATACTTCAGTTGCCTAGTGAAGGTTACTCTTATATGGAACTCCCAATAAAAGAAGAGGGGATCAGAAACTTATTCAGGGAGTTTAAACAAATTGGAAGCAAAGATTTTGTCCATTGAGATGAGGGTCCTGCATCAGATGGTAACAAAGCTCTTCTTTCCTAGGAGTGGTAGGCATGACTTACTTTCCAGCAGAGATGTATGTATCATGTTTCATGTCATCACTCAGACCCCCCTGAACCTCCCTGCACTTATGATAGAGGCCATGAGAGAAACTTTGAACAGATCCAAGGCACACTTGCCTTATGGTATGGCCCTTACCAGAGTATTTAGGAGGTTTGGAGTTAGCTGTGAGGGGGAGGCTTCTACTAAACTCTCTCATGTGGACACTTTCAACCAACACAGTCTGCACCGAATGGGATTTACAAAGACTGATGGTGGTTGGATCAAGGGAGCTGAGGAGAGAGCTGAGGAGAGAGCTGAGGAGAGAACTGAAGAGAGAACTGAAGAGAGAGCTGAAGACAGAACTGAAGGCAGAGTAGAAGAAGAAGGTCCTTCATCTCCTGTTCATGACTTCAGGGCAGCATCACCAAATATCCAGTTCATTCCTGATACAGAGGCTGGCCCTTCAGAGTTTACTAGGATGCCCACATCAGTGTATCAGCCAGAGAGCAGAGCACCTCATTCAGAGTTCAGACTGGCTGACGATCAGATCGAGCATATATCACAGCGTGTGGCTTCTTTGCTGTCTAGCCAGTGGAGTAGTACTTCTTTTGCATCTGGAGCCACTTCTTCTGATCAGACCATTACTCCCCACATCTCCACTGTGTTTCAGATGATATCAGATCAGTCCATCCGGATCCAGCAGCTTGAGGACACCGTCTGGAGACTGATTGGCAGAGTTCTTGACTTGCAGGGGCAAGTCCTTGCTTTGGCCCATCCCAAGCCACAGGAGTCAACTATTGAGGTCACAGATCTCACTGCAGAGGCTGGCAGGCTCAGAGGAGCACTAGAAGGTGGATATGAATTACTGAGGAAAGAGATCCGAGGATCGAGTGAGCATGCTACCACTCAGTTCACTGCTCTACTTTAATCTGTTTCCAGAGCACTGAACGTACTTGATTCTATCAGACTCACCCTTTCTGTTCAGTCCTTAGCATCTCAGCGTACTCAGCCTCCCAGTTCATCTCGCTCTCCTGCTCGTGCCAGAGGCAGACGGGGTAGAGGACGCACTTCTGATCCATCAGCTTCTCATACCATATCTGATGACTCCGATCCATGACTTGTCTTGATCATTATTAGATCCTAGGAGTTAGTGTTTTGTTCTAGGATCTGTATTTTGGGGCCATGTATTGACAATTAGTTGGTTGATTATTATAATATGAACTATGTATTGAAACAATTATGATTTTAATGGAATCATCTTTTACTTATATTTCTACCTTTTGTAATGATGTTGATCATATTTTGGTTATATATATATTCTCCTTGTTGAAATATTGTCTTCTCTTTGTTGTTGTTTGCTGTTGATAATTGCTATATTAAGGGGGAGCAAACATCTATGATTAACTCTAAAGGGGGAGAAATTAAAGAATGTTTCAGAAAAAGGAGAAGTTAACCATGTCTGATGATGTCAAAAAGGGGGAGAAATTAAACAAAAAGCAACTCATTAAAAGCAAAACCCTAAAAGCAAAACCCTAAATTATGAGAAAAAGGGGGAGAAATTAAACAAAAAGTAACTCATCAAAAGCAAAACCCTAAAAGCAAAACCCTAAATTATGAGAAATTTGGCATCAAATAGAAATTAAACAAAAAGCAACCCATCAAAAGCAAAACTACAAATTATGAGAAATTAATGAATGAATTGAAGAATTTAAAGAACAATATCAAAAGTACAATGCTAAGTATAATGCAATTATGTAACTTTTAAATTACTTCTTTACATATGCTCTGATTTACTTTAAAATTTTAAATATGCTCTGATATACTTCAAAATTCAAACTTGCTCTGATACATCTTTTGAAATTTTATTTACCTTGATACATCTTAAGAAATTTAACTTACTCTGATACATCCTAAATTTTTTTTTTTTTAACTTGCTCTGATACATCATAAAATTTGTTCTGATACATTATAAAATTTTCTCTGATACATTGTAAAATTGTTTTTCTTGCTCCGATACATTGCAAAATTTATTTTTCTCTTGCTCTGATATATCTTAAACTCAAAATGAGCTAATACACTTTCAAAATCAACTCTTAAACATGCTTTGGCACACATAATTATTTTTTGTATCAAAAGCAATTAAAGCACATAATTAATTTTTGCTCTGATGCTAAAACTAAAATCAAATGAAGAATGAGCAAATTTTCAAAATACAGCTTGATCTGATAACAAAAATAAGTTTTCTGCTCTAACACCAAAATCACATAATCCAATGAGCATATCTTCAAATTTTTAAGCAAATGGACAAACTATTTTTGTATATGATCATTTATATTACATGCCAAAAGAATCTTACTCTTTTCAAGCATATAAATGTATAATGCATTCTTTTGAAATTATTGATTCACATAAATGCTTTTGTTCAAATGTTTTGTCATCATCAAAAAGGGGGAGATTGTTGCTCCTAGATTGATTTTGATGATTACAAAGCAGATTGAAGGGATACAAATAATTTTAAATTGAAAAAGTCCTTATGCTCTTCAGGGGCAAAATCATAATTTTGCTAAAATCCTGATTTGATAGTATCATTTGGTAGAACAAAAGATTTGTGATCCAATGGTGAAAATTTTATTGATTTTGGACTTGTATTTTGAAAGTTATGCATGTTTGAAAATCATGAGTCAACCCGTGAGTCAACTCATGGCACAATGAGCTGATTGACACAGATTTTTTGTTGGCACACCCTGTGAGTCGACCCTCATGAGTCGACCCCCAGGCATGAGTCGACCCTCATGAGTCGACCCCTGCAGTTTTAGGCCAAAAGTTGCAGAAACTCATTTTCTGGCTGTTGCAACAGAAGTCGACTCATGAGTCGACTCCTGAAGCATGAGTCGACTCATGAGTCGACCCCTGCGACGGAAAATATCAGCAACGACTATTTTTTTGCCCGTTTTAATTGCCTTTTATGCTTCCTAAAATTGCTCTAACGGCTCTTTATCTGCCTAAATTGTTTTCTCTTGCTTCTAATGCTATAAAATATTTCAAATGGTGAAAGAAATTGCAGAGAGAAAAGCAGATCAAACGAGAGATCAAATTCATTGAGAGGATCCAAAAGAAATATGCGAAGTGATCAAAGAAATATTTGAGAGAAAAAGAAAAGAGGATCCAAAATCCACACGAGAGATTGTGAAAGAGATTCAAGAGCATTCAAAGAGAGGATTTGTCACGCCTATTGTTTCAACCTTAATCTAGAGATCGTTCAAAGCCTTCAAGAGATCTTCAATCAACGATCATCCTCTTCTCAAGCATTCATTCAAGCATTCATCCACCTTGAGAAAATCCAAAAAGGGTTTCTTCATTTGAGTAAAGTATTTTTATTGTTATATTTGCTCATTTAAGGAGCTGTTATTGTATTAATTTGTGCTCTAAGCTATTTTACTCTTTGTGAGTATTTGTTCTTGTTTTTGGAAGATTTCCAAAATAAGGGAAGGTTGATCCGAACCTGAAATCGGAGTGTTTTGGGTTGACTTATACCCGAGAAACAAGTAGACTAGCTTGGGATAGCTAGTGTCGGAGTTTCCGACGTTTTGTATTCGGGTAGAATACAAGTATAGTGGATTGAAATTCTCAAGTAGGAGCTTGGGGAGTGAATGTAGGTGCAAGGTTGGCACCGAACCACTATAAATCCTTGTGTTTGTGGTGTGCTTTATTGTTTCTCTTTATTTCTTTATTATATCCTTGCATTCCTGCTTTTGGTAATTAATATTGAATTAAAGTCTTTGTTTTGTTCATCATAAGTAATTAATTAAGCCTAAAATTTTTAGAAACCCAATTCACCCCCCCCTCTTGGGTTGCATAGCTGGGCAACAGTAATAGAGTGGACCCGTGGCTATCATCGGGGCGTGCCACATGGAGTCTGCCACGGGGAGCGGAGCGGCGTCCGTTGTCGCGACTTGCCAGAGAATGGAAGAATCGTACGGTATCCGTCACAGGAAGTGGAGCAGGATCGTGGCCATTATTATGGCCTGTCAGAGAGTGATGGAGCCGCATGAAATCCATCGCAGGAGGTGGAGCAGAGTCATGGCTGTTGCTGCGGCCTGCCAGAGGGTGATGGAGCCACGTGGAATCCATCGCAGGAGGTGGAGCAGAGTCGTGGCTGTTGCTGCGGCCTGCCAGGGGGTCCAGACCTATCGACCGGAGTTCGGCTGGGGTGTCTGGTGGAGAGAGGTGGCTAGCCACCCGTCTGAGAGGAGCTTGGAGTCCGGCTCTCGCAGGAGTCCGGATGGAGTCTTCCTTCAGTTGAAGTCGAGGACGGAGTCTGGCTCCCGTAGGAGCCCGGGCGAAGTCTACCTGCGATTGGAGTCAGGGGCAAAGTCCGGCTCCCTTAGGAGCCTGGACAAAGTTTACCAGAAATCGGAGTCGAGGATGGAGCCCGGCTCCCATAGGAGTCCGGGCGAAGCATTTCTGCAGTCAGAGTTGCAGACGAGATCCGGTTCCCGTAGGAGCCCGGGCGAAGCCTACCTGCAATCACAGTCAGGGGTGAAGTCTGACTCCCTTAGGAGTTCGGACGAAGTTTACCAGCAATCAGAGTCGAGAACGGAGCCCGGCTCCCGTAGGAGTCCGGGCGAAGCCTTTCCACAGTCGAAGTTGGGGACGAGATCCGGCTCCCGTGGGAGTCCGGGCGAAGTCTACCTACAATCACAGTCAGGGGTGAAGTCCGGCTCCCTTAGGAGTCCGGACAAAGTTTACCATCAGTCGAGGTCGAGAATGAAGTCCGGCTCCCGTAGGAGTCCGGGCGGAGTCTTCTCGTAGCCGAAGTCGGAGACGAGGTCTGGCTCCCGTAGGAGTCCGGGCGAAGTCTACCTGCGATTGGAGTCAGGGGCGAAGTCTGGCTCCCTTAGGAGTCTGGACAAAGTTTACCAGCAATCGGGGTCGAGGATGGAGCCCGGCTCCCGTAGGAGTCCGGGCGAAGCCTTTCCGCAGTCGAAGTTGGGGACGAGATCCGACTCCCGTGGGAGCCCGGGCGAAGTCTACCTGCAATCACAGTCAGGGGTGAAGTCCAGCTTTCTTAGGAGTCCGGATGAAGTTTACCAGCAATCGGGGTTGAGGACGGAGCCCGGCTCCCGTAGGAGTCCGGGCGAAGCCTTTCCGCAGTCGAAGTTGGGGACGAGATCCGGCTCCCATGGGAGCCCGGGCGAAGTCTACCTGCAATCACAGTCAGGGGTGAAGTCCGGCTCCCTTAGGAGTCCGGACGAAGTTTACCAGCAATCGGGGTCAAGGACGGAGCCCGGCTCCCGTAGGAGTCCGGGCGAAGCCTTTCCGCGATCGGAGTTGGGGATGAGATCTGGCTCCCGTAGGAGCCCGGGCGAAGTCTACCTGCAATCACAGTCAAGGGTGAAGTCCGGCTCCCTTAGGAGTCCAGATGAAGTTTACCATCAGTCGAGGTCGGGGATGAAGTCCTGCTCCCATAGGAGTTCGGGCGGAGTCTTCTCGTAGCCGGAGTCGGAGACGAGGTCTGGCTCCCGTAGGAGTCTGGCCTGAAATCTGGTAGTTATGAGAATCTACCGTTGGAGAAGTCTGGGGTAGTTCGGATTGGAGTTGAACCTGGTTGGAAGAAGTCTGGAAGGGATTCGGGGAGCAGCTGATAGTCGTAGAAAGTCAGCTGGCGGCGGAGCTTAGTGAGCGCTTAGGGCGGTATAATAGATGACTGGGGGAACTCATGTTGAAGGAGCTCGGGTGGTGTAGTGTAAGTTCGTCCATCGGGGGAATTCAGTCAGGGGAGGTACCGTCTGCGGTCGACAGCCGGAGGAGTCCTGGGAGGGTCAATCCTGTTAAGAACTTTGGCTGAGGGTATTTTATACCCAACACCAGTCTCCCTACTTTCGAGTTCGAATTTTGAATGAAGAAAGTACAGAAAGATTGTCACAGCCAAAGTTCCTCCCTCGATGTCCGCGCGCAATCGTCCTCAGATATTTTGGCATTTAATGCGCGTGCGTCGGAGTCTTTTCAAATCGAGGCGATCCGAAGAGGCTCTTTTGGAACCTGCAGCGGAACGGTGCTCAAGGCGTGGCGCAATAAAGGCACTGTCAGCAGTCTACCACTTTTTAACCGCCCGCTGTGGTGAGTGGGACACGCGGCGAAAAGAGATCGGCCAGAGGGGATTCGCAATCGTCATTACGTCAGATCTCAAGGCCTATTTAAACTCGCCCTTCCGCCTTCAGGGGCCCTATTTCGCCTGAAAGTTCTATCGGTGTCCGCCTTTTCTTCAAGAGCCTTGACCCTCCTTGGCGTCTTCTTTGGCCCTAGGCGTCCTTCGAGTCATCCCTGTCTTTGCCCCTTTGCATCCTTCAGAGCGATTTAGGTTAGTCCCAGAACTTTCATTTTTCTTCTTGCCATTTAGGGGCCTTTTCTCCTCCATTTTCTTCTGTCGTATTCTTCTGATTTGGTCTCCCGCAACCCCTCGTCCTTTGTCCCATCTGATTTCTTCGGGATCTTTAGGGTCTTCGTTTGAAGTTATTCGAAATGTCTTCCGGCACCTCCGCCTCTAGTGGCTCCGGGAGTTCTTCCGCCTTAGCCCCCTAGGAGCCTCACTCTGTAGACGAACCCACTTCTGGGATTGGGCTTCGCCCGATTTTTGCATCGGGTGCCATTCCCTGCTCCCTGACTCCGGATGAACTCCTACTGATAAGGGTTCAGTATGCAGTTCCTCTGGAGTACGACCTGGAGCTTCTGGCCCCTCCGACCGGGCTAGCACTCCTCCACCCGATCGTTTCTGCCTGTATAAGAGGCCTTCCGTGCCGGACTCTGGCTTCCACTTTCGTCCTTTGTCGTCGCCCTTTTCTGCTTCTTAGATATCTCTTTAGCTTCAGTTGCTCCGAATTCTTTTAGGTTTTTGATAGGGTTCCTCTCCCTTTGCCATGTAGTCGAGGTTCAGCCATCCCTCTCTCTGTTTAGGCATTTTTATACCTTCAAGCGTCACCCTTCGGTGAAGGACTGGTGGTATTTCTCCCTTCAGTTCGGCAAGAAGGGGTTGCTGAAAGGTGCTCCCTCTTCAATCCATAACTGGAAGGGGAAATACCTCTTCGTCCACTGCCCAACTTTGAGGCTGGGCCTGCCCCTTGGGGCTCTTTGAGGGACTCTGTCCGTCGGGCTCCAGTTGGGGAAGGACGACCTTCAGGCCGTCCGGAAGCTTCTTGACTATTCCTCTCCTTCCCTTCCAATCTTCTGAAGGAGCAATTTTTGTTCAACATCGGCTTGAGCCCCCAGGATCCTGCGAGTATTCCATCTTTTCTTTTTTCTTCTTTTCTTCCATCCTTCTTGTCTTTTCTTCTCTTTTTTCTTCTTTTTTTTTTTTCTTTTTGCGTGTCACTTCTTCCTTTTTCACCCCGTTGCTGATTTTCGATTTTTTTTTTTTTTTTTTAGGAATGGACGCCGAAGCAGCACGGATGCTCGCCAGGGGCCTCAAGGCCCACAAAAGAAAAGGCGCCGCGGCCTCCAGGTCAGCAAAGAAGGCCAGAGTGGAGGAGACGAGCTCGACTGCGCCTGTCCAGGTGGCTCCCACGGCGACGTTCCTTCGAACTCCGAGCCACCGGCCCCCCGGCCTCTTCAAGGAGTCTGCTGACTGGGGCTTCCGTTTTGGGGGTCCGTTCCACGGAGGCGCCCGGAGTCGAGAGGGGGAAAGAAGGAAGTCGGTGGCCCACAGGGCGAGTAGCCACCGAGCCATCGTTGAAGAGTCCCTTGGTTCCAAAGAAGAGCCGGAGAATCCTTTCAATGACAAGGACTTGATCAAGCGGTTGATCGACAGCTGCATTCTGCCTGAAGTCATCGAGAGGATTGACCGCGCCGATCCTGAGCAGCAGGTTTGGGACTCCCTAGGGTCCTTTCTCGAGGTAAACAAGTCTTCATTTAATTGGCTTTCCGACCCTTGTTCTTATCCCCTAGCCGCCCTTGCAGATTGGGCACCAGCTCCTTGCCAACATCGAGGTGACGAACCGGGCGAGGAGGGATGCCATCCAGGTGGAGGAGCGTCACCGGACGGAAGTCGCTCGCCTCAAAGAAAAGGCCGCTGAAGTAGTTACCCTCCAAGAGGCCCTGGAGAAAGAAAAGCAGGCCCGAGAGGAAGAGAAGCAGACCTCGGAGGAGATGGTGAGAAAGGTGGAGGTCGAGGTCGCCAATTTGGCGGAGCAGATTTTGGTCCTGGTCTCGGAGGCCAGGGGTCTTGCGGTGGAGGAGTTCAAGGCCTCCGCGGAGATAAAGGACCTGAATGTCTGATTCGGCCAAGAAGCACTCATCAAGGGGTTCGAGCTCTGCCAGGAGAAGGTGATCAAAAAATTTCTCGAGCTCGATCTCAGCTTCTTGGGAGAAGAGTCTGAAGATGAGGTCGGCCCCTCTCCTGTTGCTACTGCTGCCGCAGCCCCCCTTCCAGAGACACCGAGCTCCCCAACTCCTACCACTGAGGTCTGAGACCTCCGACCTTGTATTTTTCCTTTACTGCATTTTTCCTTTTCCTTTTGTCTTTAAGAAATATTCTATCAACAAAGTTGAATTTCTCATCGTGGATGGCTTCTTCTTTCTTCCTTTCTCCTTTTTGCTTTTCTTTCTGCAATGAGACGTGCCTTGACGCTTTGGTCTCCTGATGGCAGCGTCCTGCCAAAGCACTTTCCTGCCCCAGGAAATTTCGCTGAAGTCCACGATCCAGCGGCTGAAGAAGAAAGTTCTTCATTTGACAAAAAGGTCGAAGAAGATGGAAGGCGAGCTCCGTAGGTTGAGGGAGGGTCACTCTGAAGCCACCGCAGAGGCCACCCGCTTTCAGAATCTCCACGTGAAGGGGATCATGGAGTACAGCCGGAGGAAGGCGAACTTCGTAAAGGAGCTTGAGGAACACAAGAAGCATACCAACGATCGAATTTGGGCTCAAACTGCCAAGATCAGTTCTCTCAGGATGGAACTGTCAGCTGCGTAGGAGAGGATTGGCCAGCTGGAGGGAAGTTCATCCCGGCTCTTGGCTCGGGCCGATGGCAACCGGGAGTGGTCGAAGAAGGTCTCCGACCTTCAGCAACAGCTTCAGGATGCCGAGGTGGGCTACGACGTGCGTCGGGCCGGCTGGCACAGGTAGGTGGATGAATATAAAGGGAGACTCAGGGTGGTGACCGACGAAGTCGCCCGTCTTCAAGGGCAGCTGGCTGACGGGGCTCAGCTCGCTTCCTCTCGGGATTCCAATGAACTCCAATCCCTAAGAAGAACTGCAGAAGGACTTTCTGTCATCCTTGGAGAGAGGACGGCTGAGCTGCAGTATTGAAGATCCAGCTGGCATGCGAGCAGCAGGCCGTCAAGGACGCGGAGGCAGAATCTGAGGTCCTGAGAAAAAGACGTCGAGAGGCAGAGAGTGAGAGCCAGCGATATCATCGAAGATACATGGAGATATTAATGAGAGAGAGAGAATTGGAAGCAGAAATCGAACGTTTAAGGGATTTCCTGGCGAGGGTCGAAGCCGAAAGTTCGAGGTCGGAGGAAGCCGGGCCCCCTTAGGGCTCTTTTTGTCTTTCCATCTTCCCATGTATGTATTTTTTCTTCTGTTGTTTCATCTTGTTCTTGTCGTTTTGCTTTTCTTTCTTTAGCCTGTCGGGCTTTGTAGTGTATATTTTGTGAATGGAATGAAAAGGAGATTTTGTGTTACCTCGTCCGCATGTTGTATTAAATTATCGTCCGTCGAACTTCTCTTGTCTTTAAGACTTGTCCGACGTCGATGTCGTTTGGAGGTGCCCAATCGTCGCCACGCTGATTTGCTTTTCTTATCGTTCATGGCCGTAGGCTCGAGCTTGGTGGTCCGAACTCCGCATTACCTCGAAGGTGTCGTTGTCTTCTTGGCCTGTGTCGAGGGCCTTCTTAGAGGCCGGGGATATTTGGTAGGAACTTCCCGTCTTTGTTGAAATGAGGTTCCTTAGGTCTTTGGTGTGGTTTGTTTTTCGTCTGTTGTCGGCGTAATTCGTCGCTTTCCTTTTTAATTTTCCTCCTCTTTTCGAGTGAGGGTCCTCCCCTTGCATTTTAAGGGGTCGCGTAGAAGTGTAGAGGTGCCATTGAGGGGACTTTTCCCTTTATCCAATTTCGTTGGGCAGTCGGGTCCTTGTCATCGTTAGGACGAGGTTCTCCCTCTGTTCCCAGCGGGACTGTGGGGGCACATAAGGGTCGTTGAAAAGGCCTCTCCCCCTATCTAGTCTAAAAGAACCAGGCCTTCGACTTTGCTCATGTTAGGGCGAGGTTTTCCTCCTGTCCCTAACAAGGCTGTGGGGGCACATATGGGCGCTGTTTGGCCTCTCCCCCCATCTGGTCTAAGAGGAACCGGGCCTTCGACTTTACTCACGTTAGGGCGAGGTCCTCCTCCTATCCCTGACGTGGCCGGGAGGCGCATAAGGGCATTGTAGGGCCCTCCCCCCATCGGTCTAAAAGAACCGGGTCTTTGACTTTGCTCATGTTAGGGCGAGGTTCTCCTCCTGTCCCTAACATGGCTGTGGGGGCGCGTAAGGGCGTTGCAGGGCCTCTCCCCCATCCGGTCTAAAAGAACCAGGCCTTTGACTTTGCTCATGTTAGGGCGAGGTTCTCCTCCTGTCCCTAACATGGCTCAAGGGGCATCCAAGGGCCGTTATATGGGCCTTTCCCCCGATCCGATCTTAAAATAATCAGACTTTCATTTTGCTCATGTTAGGACGAGGCTCTCCTCCTGTTCTAACATGACCACAGGGGCACTCAAGGACCGTTATATGGGCCCTTCCTCCGATCCGATCTTAAAATAATCAGACTTTCATTTGGCTCATGTTAGGATGAGGTTCTCCTCCTGTTCCTAACATGACCTTGTTTTAATTATTTGAAGGGGTCATCCCCAATCGTAACAAATCCATGCCAAAAGGGAAAGACATACAAAGTCGAAAGGAATTTTGATTCAAAGCAAAGTCGTGAGCAGTACATTTACAGGTTTCTCGAGTTCCATGGTCGTGGAAGGTCTGCTCCTCCTTGAGGCCCTCCGGTGATGGAGTCGATGGTCCCGATTGGAGGCCGATCTCCGGGCTGCTCCTCCCTCCTTGGCGGTTCAGGTTGCGGTAGGGCCTTGGCAAATCTTCTCTACCCTCAAGCCGACATCGAATGAACCTATCGAGTCGACCTCGTCGGATGAGCTCCTCGATCTCGTCTCGGAGCTGGATGCATTCCTCCGTGTCGTGGCCGTGGTCACGATGGTAGAGACAAAACTTGTTGGGGTTGCACTTCCCGGGGTGTGTGCGCATCCTCTCTGGCCTAGGGAGCTGCTCCCTGACCTCCATCAGTACCTGGGTCTTCGAGGCATTGAGGGGGGCGTAGTTGCGGAATCTTTCCAGTGGAGAACTCCGTCGAATCCCGCGATCCAGACTTCTCTGCCTACGTATCTGGGAGGAGTATGGACACGCTTGTGCCCAGGAGGGGATCGAGAACGTGGCCGAGCTTCTCTTGGCCCTTTTTCGACTGCGGGCTTACTCGAGTCTCCCGCCTGCCGCTCTCTCGCAGTCTCCTCATCCTTCATTTTGAAGGCTTCTTCCGCTCAGGTGTACCCTTCAGCCCGAGCCAACAAATCAGCAAAATTCCTGGGATACTTCTTCTCCAGGTAGAACAAAAGGTCATTCTTCTGAAGGCCGCCCTTCAAAGCGGCCATTGCTACCGATTGATCCAAATTCTGGACCTCCAGCGCTACGACATTGAAACTTCTCCAGGGAGAACAAAAGGTCATTCTTCTGAAGGCCGCCCTTCAGAGCGGCCATTGCTACCGATTGGTCCAAATTTCGAACCTCCAGTGTTGCGACATTGAAACGGTTGATGTAGGCCCGAATGGACTCCCCCTCCCTCTGCTTGATATTAATGAGGGACTCTGAACCCTTCCGGGGACGTCGGCTGCTGACAAAATGGGCCACAAATTGGTGGCTCATCTGATCGAAGGAAAAGATGGTATCCGGCTTCAGCGTCAAGTACCAGTTTCTTGCCGCTCCCTTCAAGGTGGATGGGAAGGCTCAGCATAGAATGACATCGGGTGCGCCATGAAGCAGCATCATCGTCCGGAAGGCCTCCAGATGATCAATCGGGTCTGAAGTCCCATCGTAGCTTTCGAACTGGGGAGTTTGAAGTTTGGCGGGATCGATTCCTGCATGATCATTTGAGAAAAGGGAGGGTCAGTGCAAATATCCTCACCATAAGTGGGGGGAGCGTGGCGGAATTCTTCGATCCGTCGGTTCATCTCCTGGAGTCTCTGGTCTAGGAAATTCTCTCGACTTTGGATCTCGAGGGTCCTCTGGCAGAATGGGGGTAGAGATCTTCCAGGGGTGGAGTCATGATCTGATTGAGGGCTCTCCACCCTCGGGTTCATCTTTCCGAGAAAGACGGGGTGGCTGGCCCAAGTGGCCCGCCTACCGCCAGATTCTAGTGTTCCGGTGACACTCTTTCCAGGCGCACTGATGCCTGCGGCTGCTGCTACTGCTGCATGGCCTACAAAGCTTCAGTGAGGCCTCTGACCTGCTGTGCCAGCAGATCAAATTGCTCCGCGCTGACCGCCATTGTCGGAGGAGGAGGAGGCTGGAAAATTGGAGGTGAGGCCGGAGCCTAAGATCTGGCCATAGAGGCCGTGGATCGTCATGTGGATGCCTTGCGGGGAGGCATCGGGTAAAGACCAAGTGGAGGAAGGAGGAGAGGACGTCGGAAAAGATGCCCGGGGGCAATCCCGTTGAGCGCTCCTTTAAGAACAAGGGTACTGCGAAGACACACCCCTTCCACTAGCGCCAATCCTGTTGGTGCAAAAATCTGCTTGCGTCGGAGAAGCTGGAGTCGAGGGAGTGCGGTCGCCGCCAGGATCTGCAAAAGAAGTCTAAACTGGAGGTGGGGTTGCTCCGGCAAGACCCTCCGACGCTCAAGTCAGTTCTCTGCCTCAACAAAAATGGAGTGCTCGAATAAAAATTTTAGCAGAATTTCTAGGTAAAAATAAGAGCTTAGAGAATAACGTATCTGGGGTCCCCCCCTTTTATAGGCGGAGGGGGCAACAAACTGATAGCGATGCCTGTAACCGTCTGGCAGTGGGCCGCACAAAGTCAGGAGAAGTTTGTTGTAGAGAGTAGTGGAGTGGACCCGTGGCTTTCACCGGGGCGTGCCACATGGAGTCTGCCACCAGGAGTGGAGCGCGTCCATTGTCGCGACTTGCCAGAGAATGAAAGAATCGCACGGTATCCGTCGCAGGAAGTGAAGCAGGATCGTGGCCATTATTATGGCTGTCAGGGAGTGATGGAGCCGCGTGGAATCCATCGCAAGAGGTGGAGCAGAGTCGTGGCTGTTGCTGCGGCCTGCCAGGGGGTGATGGAGCCGCGTGGAATCCGTCGCAGGAGGTGGAGCAGAGTCGTGGCTGTTGCTGCGGCCTGCCAGGGGGTCCAGGCCTATCGACCGGAGTTCGGCTAGGGTGTCTGGCAGAGAGAGGTGGCTAGCCACCTTGGGAGTCCGGCTCTCGCAGGAGTCCGGATGGAGTCTTCTTTCAGTTGAAGTCGGGGACGAAGTCTGGCTCCCGTAGGAGCCCGGGCGAAGTCTACCTGCGATTGGAGTCAGGGGCGAAGTCCAGCTCCCTTAGGAGCCTGGACAAAGTTTACCAGCAATCGAGGTCAAGGATGGAGCCCAGCTCCCGTAGGAGCCCGGGCGAAGCCTTTCCGCAGTCGGAGTTGGGGATGAGATCCGGCTCCCGTAGGAGCCCGGGCGAAGCCTACCTACAATCACAGTCAGGGGTGAAGTCTGGCTCCCTTAGGAGTCCGGATGAAGTTTACCAGCAATCGAGGTCGAGGACGGAGCCCGGCTCCCGTAGGAGTCCGGGCGAAGCCTTTCCACAGTCGAAGTTGGGGATGAGATCCGGCTCCCGTGGGAGCCCGGGCGAAGTCTACCTGCAATCACAGTCAGGGGTGAAGTCCGGCTCCCTTAGGAGTCCGGACGAAGTTTACCATCAGTCGAGGTCGGGGATGAAGTCCGGCTCCCGTAGGAGTCCGGGAAGAGTCTTCTCGTAGCCGGAGTCGGAGACGAGGTCTGGCTCCCGTAGGAGTCCGGGTGAAGTCTACCTGCGATTGGAGTCAGGGGCGAAGTCTGGCTCCCTTAGGAGTTGGACAAAGTTTACCAGCAATGGGGTCGAGGACGGAGCCCGGCTCCCATAGGAGTCCGGGCGAAGCCTTTCCACAGTCGAAGTTGGGGACGAGATCCGGCTCCTGTGGGAGCCCGGGCGAAGTCTACCTGCAATCACAGTCAGGGGTGAAGTCCAGCTCCCTTAGGAGTCCGGACGAAGTTTACCAGCAATCGGGGTCGAGGACGGAGCCCGGCTCCCGTAGGAGTCCGGCGAAGCCTTTCGTAGTCGAAGTTGGGGACGAGATCCGGCTCCCGTGGGAGCCCGAGCGAAGTCTACCTGCAATCACAATTAGGGGTGAAGTCCGGCTCCCTTAGGAGTCCGGATGAAGTTTACCAGCAATCGGGGTCGAGGACGGAGCCTGGCTCCCGTAGGAGTCCGGGCGAAGCCTTTCCGCAATCAGAGTTGTGGACGAGATCCGGCTCCCATAGGAGCCGACGAAGTCTACCTGCAATCACAGTCAGGGGTGAAGTCCGGCTCCCTTAGGAGTCCGAACGAAGTTTACCATCAGTCGAGGTCGGGGATGAAGTCCGGCTCCCGTAGGAGTCCGGACGGAGTCTTCTCGTAGCCGGAGTCGGAGACGAGGTCTGGCTCCCGTAGGAGTCCGGGCTGAAATCTGGTAGTTGTGGGAATCTACCGTTGGAGAAGTCCGGGGTAGTTCGGATTGGAGTTGAACCTGGCTGGAAGAAGTCTGGAAGGGATTCGGGGAGCAGCTGATAGTCGTAGAAAGTCGGCTGGCGGTGGAGCTTAGTGAGCACTTAGGGCGGTTTAATAGATGACTGGGGGAACTCATGTTGAAGGAGCTCGGGTGGTGTAGTGCAAGTTCGTCCGTTGGAGGAATTCAGTCAGGGGAGGTACCGTCTGCGATCGGCAGCCGGAGGAGTCCTGGGAGGGTCAATCCTGTTAAGAACTTCGGCTGAGGGTATTTTATACCCAACACTGATCATGAGTTTCCTTTGGTGCAAGCTACAGGGAAATAGACATGGGTCACTGGGTAAAGAAATGGATGCAGAAACATACAAGGACCAAAGTAAAAAGGATATTTTTCACTCAAATTCTTGTATAGTGATTGACCATTAGCAGTCTCTTGTTCTTTTCTTTGCACCATTGGTGTTAAAAGACAAACACAAATTTGTAGTCTCCTGCTATCTTCCTGCTTGAAAATCAAATGGCAACAACTCATTTTAACCATACAAAGACAGTGGGTTGGACCATTTTTTCTTTTTTTTTTCATATGACTGCGACGCTCTTTGACATTTATTTTTGGACGTCTTTTGATGCGAACTGATCATAAATAAATCAAATTTAACATAAAATATTAATTGGCTATTGTGTTGACTGATTTATGTCGTGATATGTGTAATTCGCATAGATAATCTTCTATTTTGTTCTTAGATTAAATTGAAAACGTAACTGCTAAAAGTAAAATCTATATTGTAGTTTAATATTTTTAAAAGGAGAAATGTGTAATGGACTTACAGTGTAGAAGATGTGAAAAATATGTGACTTATGTTCTTAAGAGAAGAAGCAGGTTTAACTCCATTACATAAAAAAGAAAAACTTACTCATATATGATGAATCCTATCAACGGGCATCTGAAAATGCACTTTAAAATATTAGTTCTATTTGGCTCAATTATGTATATATTTTTTTTTAGAAAAAACAGATACATATTTTGAAGAAAAAAGAACACCAAGATCCTCTGTAGTTAATACATGAATTGCAAAAGTTTTTCAATCAGCATATCTGTTGGGGTAAACCGATCGACCTTCATAAATCGATCGATCTTCGGCACACACCGACCGACATCCGACTCTGACCCACCAAATGAACAGATAATCCAGGAAGCGACTATGACTATATGTCGGCTGAGCAAGCGACATTGTTTTCAACCGACCGATCGAATCCTCTTTACCAATTTGATATCGGTAAGCAGCCGATGTTCGGACTCTACAATAATGGATTACGACCGTCGGTATCTCAAATCTGCTAACCGACAGTCAACCCCCGATATTTAGTCAGTCAGCTTATTCAAGTATAATATAACTGTCTCAGATGGTTATCCTACGAATATCATGGCGTAATCCTTAGGGATTGACAACCCATGATGGGATTACAGCCTAATGATTCTATGTCACTAAATGTGAGACCATATCTGACGGTTACAACCATTTTTCTTTATAAAAAGAGAGGTAAAGCAACAGTAAAGGTAAGCCAGTTTTTTTGATATGTCGAGCTCTGTCTCCATTCTCAAACTACTATTGCCCAGTCTCCCCTCTAACTTAGACATCGGAAGGTCCCTACCGGAGACAACTCTGGTCAGTGCAGACTTCATTTTGCAGGTGCTCGTTCCCGGCAAACAGGGATAAGGAGATTGATGCAACAGATTGACGCACCAGGTAGGGGGAAGACAGTGGCAAGAAAGGAACTCGCAATGATGAGAACCAGAGCTCAATGATCAACGACAATCGGCTCGACAAGACACTCTTCCCATCAGGAAAAGGCCCCTCCCCTACCTCCGGTAGCAGAGCCCAGTTCTCTATGCCCCGTGGTTACCACAGATGCTCTGATTGTTGTGATCTGCAACAAATGAACGTCTCGCGAAGGCAGTCAAAAGCCTCTAACAACAGTAAATCTAGTCACCACAACCGCGGTGGAGCAACCGGTGGCGCATTCAGCACCTTCTAGGCATAGCCGCCATCATCCGCGCGATCTTCGTCTCCTCCACCAGAGCGCGGTCTCGGCTCTCTCAATGGGATGAGCACAGCACTCACGGCACTCTCGACACACCACCCATCATTCACGGCATCCCTCTCCTTCCCAATTAGATCGAGTAAGGAAGAAAAAGCGACCGCGAGCACCCTCTTCCTCTAATTCATCGGGAGGATCAACTCTTGGAGTCTCCCACCACCGAAGGCTTGAAGACTACGAATGTAAGTTCGAAAAAATCGACCGCCGACTCGTCTAGCTCTAGACGGATGGTCAAAATCATCAAACAACTTCGATTTTGTTGCCCAGCTATGCAACCCAAGAGGGGAGGGTGAATTGAGTTTCTAAAAATTTTAAGCTTAACTTATGACTTATGAGAAGTGTTTGACAAAGCTAAATAAATAGGGAGAGTAAAATTAATTCAAGGCTAATAGCAAAGCAAGAATGCAAGAGAATAATGAAGAGATAAAGAAGAGCAATTAGACACACACCAAACAAAAAGATTTACAGTGGTTCGGTGCCAACTTGCACCTACATCACTCTCCAAGCTCCTACTTGGGAATTTCAATCCACTAATCTTGTATTCAACCCGAATACAAACGTCGGAGACTCCGACTCTAGCTATCCCAAGCTAGTCTACTTGTTTCTCGGGTACAAGCCAACCCAATACACTCCGATTCTAGTTCGGATCAACCTTCCCTTGTTTTGGAATCCTTCCAAAACAAAAACAATAACTCAAAATGAGAATAACAATCAATAGCACAAATAAGTACAAAGAAAGCTCCTTTAATGAGCGAATATGACTTTAAATACACTTTACTCAAGAGAAGAAGACCTTTTTGGATTTTCTCAAGGTGGTTGGAGACTTGAATGTGCACTTGAGGAGTTGGTGAGCTTGGATTAAAGGCTTCTTGAATGCTTTGAATGAGCTCTTGCTTAGGGTTGAAAAGTTAGCTTGAAATTCTTTTTCAAAATCTCTCTACTTGAAATGCTCTTCTTTTCTTCTTGTTGATTCCCACCTTTTTGTCCCTTTTATAGCTTCAGAAAATAGTGAAAAATATTCTAGGCTGAAATAGAGCCGTTAGACCACAATAAATGAGCATTAAAAGTACTTAAAATAGATTAAAAACTAGCCGTTACGGAAAAATCCCGTCACAGGGGTCGACTCATGGGTCGACTCATGCCTGGGGGTCGACTCATGGTCGACCTCTGTGGAAAAACATCACAGAATCGAACGGGATCCGAGGTTCTGTAAAACTGGCAAAAAGATCCGCAGAGGTCGACTTATGAGTCGACTCATGCCTTGGGGGTCGACTCATGGGTCGACTCACAGGGTGTGCCAAGTCTGTGCCGGCCAGGAATTTCAACATGCCAGTCATCTCATGTGCCATGAGTCGACTCATGGGTTGACTCATGATTTTCAATCATGCATATCTTTCAAAATATAAGTCCAAAATCAATAAAATTTTCACCATTAGATCACAAATTTTTTTGTTCTATCATTTGATACTATCAAATCAGAGTTTTGATAAAATTACAATTTTGCCCCTGAAGAGCAATAAGACTTTTTTAAGTAGAAATATTAGTACCCCTTCAACTGCTTTGTAATCATCAAAATCAATCTAAGGAGCAACAATCTCCCCCTTTTTGATGATGAAAAATATTTGAACAAAATATTTATATGAATCAATGATCATGAATTTCAAAGGGATGAAATGCATTACAGATAGTTTGAAGATAAATAGAAAATTTACTACCAACTTATAAGTGCATTTGCATGAAAAAAAAATTGATTCTTTTGGCATGTGATACATGTGCCCATTTGCATAAATAATTTGCCTATTGCTTGATGATTTGAAAATTTGCTCATTTGATTATGTGATTTTGGTATCAGAGTAGAAAATTTATTTTTGTTATCAGAGCAAAGCATTCGCTCATTCTCATTTGATTATTTAGATTTAGTATCAGAGCATGTTTAACAATTAAGTGTATCAATGCATGTCTAAGAATTAATTTTAAAGCATGTCAGAGCATATCAAATTTTAAGATGTATCAGAGCATGTCTAATTTTAAAGCATATCAGAGCATGTCTTAGAAGTAATTTTAAAGGTTGCTCAATTGCTTTGTGCTTAGCAATTCACTCATTTTGTTATCAATCATTTTTTGATATTTTAATTTCTCCCAATTCACTCATTTTATTTTTAAGTCTTTTATTTATCTTTCTTTTGATACTTTTGCTTAGCAATTCACTCATTGTATTTTTAAGTCATTTAATAATCTTGCTTTTGATATTTTTCTTTAATTTCTCCCCCTTTTTGACATCATCAAACATTGTTAACTCCCCCTCTTTTTTGAATACATTTTCTCTTTAGTGTTTCTTCAAACTTCTTGTGCTAATCATTAATGTTTACTCCCCCTGAATATAGCAATCATAAAACAAAATATGCCATTGAGTACCATAGATATGAATTAGCAACAAAGAGAAGATATATAATCAAAAGATGATTGATACCATTACAAGAGTAGATATATAATTAAAAGATGATTGATACCATAGTTGTTTCAATACATATTCCATAATATAAAAGTCAACCAGTTAATATCATTACATGGCCCAAAAGATAGATCCTAGAAAGAACAACAGACAAGGCTAGCTACAAGGATCTAGTAGAGCTCATGACTAGATGGATCAGAATTAGATGTATCAGAGATGGGGTGGGGAGATGATGGATCACGACCAAGAGCTCGTCCTCTACCCCGTCTGCCTCTGCCACGAGTGGAGGTGCTGGCACGAGTAGGTGGGCGAGATGATCCTGAAGGCTGAGAGGCCATAGACTGGACTGCAAGAGAGAGCCTGATGGAATCAAGAACGTTCAGAGCTCTCGAAATAGACTGAAGCAGTGCAGTGAACTGTGTAGATGCATGCTCACTAGAGCCTCTGATCTCTCTCCTCAAGAAATCAAATCCATCCTCCAATACACCTCTGAGTCTGCCAGCCTCCGCAGTTAGGTCTGTGACCTCAATAGTGCACTCCTATGGCTGAGGATGGGCCAAAGCTAAGACTTGCCCCTGCAAGTCAAGTACTCTCTCAGTCAGTCTCAAAATGTAATCCTTGAGCTGCTGAATCCGAACTGACTGATCTGTGATCATCTGAAATACAGTGAAGATATGGGGGATCAAGGTCTGATCAGATGCATCAATGATGTGGATCCGGTGCAAACGCAGAAGTGCTCCACTGACGAGAAAGCAAGGAAGCCACACGTTGAGAAATCTGCTCAATCTGATCATCAGCCAATCTGAACTCTGAGGGAGGTGCTCTGCTGTCTGGCTGCTGAACTGGTGTGTGCCTCCTGGTGGACTCTGAAGGGCCAGCCTCTGGATCTGAAACAAACTGGATATCTGGAGATGCTGCCCTGAAGTCATGGAGAGGTGATGAGGGACCTTCTTCCTCAGCTCTGTCCTCAATTCTGTCCTCAGCTCTCTCCTCAGCTCTTTCTTCTGTACCTTGATCCAACCACCATCAATCCTAGTGAATCCCATGCGGTGCAGAGTGTGTTGGTTGATGGTGTCAGCGTAAGAAAGCCTAGCAGATGTCCTCCCCTCAAAACTGACTCCAAACCTCCTGAAAACCAGTGTGAGGGCCGTACCAAAAGGCAGATGTGCCTTGGATCTATTCAGTGTTTCTCTCATGGCCTCAATCATTAAAGTAGGGAGGTTTAAAGGGGTTTGGGTGATCACATGAAACATTATACATATGTCTCGGCCAGAAAGGAGGTCATGTCTACCACTTCTCGGGAAGAAAAGCTTTGTCACTAATTGATGTAGAATTCTCATTTCAATTGACAAGATTTTGGCTTCTAATTTATTTAGACTTCCTGAGTAAGTTCCTCCTAAAATTACATTGATCCCTTCTTCCTTCACTGGGAGTTCCATGTTAGAATATCCCTCACAGGGCAAATATAGAATCTCTCCCAAAATAATAGGATCTAAGCAGATATCAATTCCCTTAACAGTAGAAGTTACTGTTCCATTGCCATAGTGCAGATTTAGATAAAACTCTCTAACCAAGTCTACATATGTAACTTCTTTGAGAGAACAATAAAATCTTCAACCTTGACTTTTGATCTTTGAACCAAAGGAGAAACCTTCTTTTTCAAAGAATCTGAAGTCCACATTCTTGCCAGTTTTTACCTTTCTGTCAGAGAGTGAAATTTTGCTAGGGCTGAGAGGAGACTGAGAGGGACCTGGTGCAGACGCTGAAGTCGGAATGGGAGCAGAGGAGGTCTGAGAAGCTTGCCTTTTCTGCGGACGCCTTCTTCCAGCTCACGGACTGATTTTCTTCTTTGAGGGAGTTTCATCTTTGGGGCCATTCTCACCACAAGAGCAAGCAAGGAGACTCGGAAGATCAAATGGGTGAGGAGAAGGAGGGTTATTAGAAGATGGAAAGGGATTTTGGCGGAGAGAAATCACGATTTTGAGAAGAACGGTGGAAGCTAGGGCACGCTCCAACCGCTTCAGTCAAGGGAGAAAGATGCGAAAAGCTCCTTTCCCAAGGGATGATTTGAGGTGGAGAGGTGATGGGAGAATGATCTTGGGCTAAATCCTTGGTTTTGGAGAGAACGAAGATGAGGATGACGAGTCTTGGAGGGAGGAAGACGAAGAAGAAGGAGGGGTCGGCTCATGAACGGGCTTTAAGTTAAAAAGGAATGAACCCGTGGGAAGTTGGCCAAGAATTTCAAGTATGCCATTAGGTCGACCTTAGGGGGTCGACTCATGATTTACAAAATTTCAGAAAAAATATGAATAAATTCGAAAAAAATCAAAATTTTGGAAGAAAATTTTTTGCTCAATGACAAGTTGTGAGAATGATAATCTTAACTTTTAGGTCTAAGAGAGATGATGAAAATTGAGCTCAAAAAAATTTTGACATCGATTCCTTGGAATTGGAGAAATATTTAGGCAAATGGATCAAGAATTCTTAGATTTCTCCTAATTTCACAGAATCTATCCTCACTAAGGGCCTTTGTAAAGATATCAGCTAATTGATTTTCAGTGCAAACATAGTTAAGAATTATATCTTTGTTTTGAACATGTTCTCTTATAAAATGATGTCTTATTTCAATATGTTTAGACCTTGAATGTTGAATTGAATTTTTAGTAAGGTTTATGGCACTTGTATTGTCATATCTTATGGGTGTTTCATTAAGTTTGATACCAAAGTCTTCGAGTTATTGCTTAATCCACAAGATTTGAGCACAACAACTTTCGGCTGCAATGTATTCGGCCTCAGCCGTAGACAGTGCTACCGAATTTTGTTTCTTGCTAAACCAGGAGATTAGGTTAACTCTAAGAAATTGGCAAGTTCCACTGGTGCTTTTTCTGTCTAATCTACATCCAACAAAATTAACATCTGAATATCCTATTAAGTCAATTAATGAGTCCTTAGAGTACCATAATCCTAGAGTTTGAGTACCATTTAAATATCTAAGGATTCTTTTAACAGCATTCAAGTGAGACTCTTTAGGATTAGATTGAAATCTAGCACACAAACAAACACTAAACATGATATCAGGCCTACTTGCAGTTAAATATAATAGAGACCCAATCATACCTCTATAATATTTTAAGTCTACACATTTACCTTCTTCATCCTTGTCAAGCTTACATGAGGGGCTCATGGGTGTGCCAATTGGTTTGGAGTTCTCCATTCCAAATCTTTTGAATAATTCTTTGGTGTACTTGCTTTGGGTGATGGAGATTTTCTCTTTTGTTTATTTGATTTGGAGTCCGAGGAAGAAAGTAAGTTCTCCCATCATGCTCATCTCGAACTCTCCCTGCATGAGCTTAGCAAAATCTTGACAAAGAGATTCATTAGTAGACCCAAAAATAATGTCATCAACATAAATTTGTATAACTAACATATCATTTTGATTTCTTTTAATAAAGAGGGTTGTGTCTATATTACCTCTTGAAAAATTATTATTTAGTAAAAATTTGCTTAGCCTATCATACCAAGCCCTAGGTGCTTGTTTTAATCCATATAGAGCTTTATTTAATTTAAAAACATGATTAGGAAAAGCATGATTTTCAAAACTTGGAGATTGTTCTACATAGACTTCTTCAGTAATATATCCATTCAAAAATGCACTTTTGACATCCATTTGAAATAATTTAAATTTCATAAAGCAAGCATATGCAAGTAGAAGTCTAATGGCCTCTAATCTAGCAACAGGTGTAAAGGTCTCATCAAAATCAATTCCTTCTTCTTGATTATAACCTTTAGCAACCCATCTTACTTTATTTCTTATTACATTTCTATGTTCATCTAATTTGTTCCTAAAGACCCATTTTGTGCCAATTATTGAATAATTTTTAGGTCTTGATACTAAAGTCCATACATTATTTCTTTCAAATTGATTAAGTTCCTCTTGCATTGCATTAATCCAATTATAATCATTTTCAGCTTCTTCAATAGTTTTTGGTTCAAGATGAGATACAAAAGCACAATGATTAAATACTTCTCTAAGTGAAGAACGAGTTTTTACCCCATGCATAGGATCACCAATAATTATCTCCTTAGGGTGATTATGAATATACCTCCATTCTTTGGGTAGGTCATTTGTACCTTGAGGTTGTTCTTGATGTTCTTCACCTCCCTCATCCTGTTTGTCTTCATGTTCCTTATCCTCTTGAATTGTTAAATCTTTCAGAGTGATCTCCTTCATTCCTTCTATAAGAGGATCTGCATCATCAACACCTTCATTCTTCCTTGAAGGAAGATCGTTAGATTCATCAAAGACAACATGTATGGACTCCTCTACTACTAAAGTTCTTTTGTTAAAAACTCTAAAAGCTTTACTAGTGGAGGAGTAACCAAGAAAGATTGCTTCATCTGATTTTGCATCAAATTTTCCAAGTCTTTCTTTACCATTATTTAACATAAAATATCGGCAACCAAAAATATGAAAATAAGCAATATTAGGTTTTCTTTCTTTCCAAAGCTCATAGAGGGTTTTCTTTAAAATTTGTCTAATCAAAGCACGATTTAAAATGTAACATGCTGTGTTGATTACTTCCGCCCAAAAATATCTTGGAAGATTACTTTCACAAAGCATGGTACGGGCCATTTCTTCTAAGGTTCTGTTTTTCCTTTCTACTACCCCATTTTGTTGGGGTGTCCTAGGAGCAGAGAAGTTATGGCCAATTTCTTTTCATCACAAAAGTTTTCAAAGTCTTGATTTTCAAATTCAGTTCCATGATCGCTTCGAATATTTTGAATTGAAAATCCTTTCTCATTAGTGACTTTTCGGTAAAATTTAGTGAAAACATGAAAAATTTCATCTTTGTGTGCTAAAAAGAAAACTCAAGTAAAACGAGAGTAATCATCTATAATTACAAAACCATATCATTTTTCTCCTAGACTTGTGGTTCTAGTAGGTCCAAATAAATCCATATGCAAAAGCTCTAAAGGTCTAGAGGTTGAAATAATATTTTTGGATTTAAATGAAACTCTTGTTTGTTTACCTAGTTGGCATGCATCACAAATTCTATCCTTTTCAAAATTTAATTTTGGCAAAGCAAGAACTAATTCTTTCTTAATTAATTTTCAAAGAGAATGCATGCTAATGTGTGCAAGTCTGCGATGCCAAAGCCAACTAGTCTCATTAATTTTAGCATTCAAGGATACTAGGCATTGCATATTTATTTTGGCTAAATCATTTAAATCTACCATATAAACATTACCATGTCTATGTCTAATAAATTTAATGCCATCATTAATAGGACTAGTTACAATGCAAACAGACGATTCAAAAATAACTTTATATCCTTTATCACAAAATTGACTAATGCTTAGTAAATTATGCTTTAAACCATCTACTAACAAAATATTTTCAATGTATTTGGAGGGAGTGATACCAATGTTACCTATACCGATGATCTTTCCTTTGCCATTGTCTTCAAAGGTGACCATCCCTCCATCCTTAGCATCAAGAGTGATGAATTGGGATTCATCACCAGTCATGTGTCTCGAGCATCCACTATCAAGATACCATTTCCTGTTTCCTCCTTGGGATGCTAGACACACCTGCAAGCAAAAGTCAAGTTTTTGTTTTAGGTACCCAAGCTTTCTTGGGTCCTTTTTGGTTAGTCATAATGGTTCCTTTTGGAACCCATATTTTCTTTAAAGTTGAGTTTGCAGACTTGTTAGAGAAGCAAGTGTATGACTTATGTCCTACTCTACCACATTTGAAGCAAGTAATATTAGAAGACTTGTTACTTAAAGAGTTTACATAAATATTTTTCAGATATTTTTGTTTCTTCAAGGGGTTATAGTCAAGTCCAGCCTTATCATATACGGCTTTTTGATTATCAAGAATCATATTAAGTTTATTTGAACTCAAGGTAATTTTTCTACTATTGGTTTTAGCTTGGCAATTTCATTCTTTAAACTTTGATTTTCTTGAAGCAGGGTGGATTTTTCAATTGAAATGTTTTCATTTTGTTTCAATAAAGATTGATTTTTCAATTTTAGATCTTTGTTCTTCATCCCTAGTTTCTTTAATTCATCAACTAAATCATAAAAAGCTTCATGTAATTCTTCAAATGTAAAGTCACTAGGAGTTTCGAAAATTACCTCATTTTCGTGTGCCATAAGGCACAGGTTGGCTTGTTCGATTGAGTTTTCCTCGTCGGAGCTTGAGTCATCACTCGCACTTCAAGTGGCCATCATGGCCTTCTTCTTGTACTTTTTGGGACCTTTCTTCAGTTGTGGGCATTCGGATTTGAAGTGTCCCGGCTTCTTGCATTCGTAGCAGATAAGGGGTTGGTCTTTCTCTTTTTCTTTGCTCTGTTCCCCTTTTGTGAATGGTCTCTTCCTCATCCCTTGTTTTCTTTTTCTCAGAAATTTCTTGAATCTTCGGGTAATGAGTGCCATCTCTTCATCCTGTTCTTCATCTTCAGTGTCATCAGTTTCTTCATCTGGTGGAGCTGTGGATTTGAGGGTAATTATTCTTTTCTTTTTGACTTCTTCCTCTTGATGTTGCTTCATGCTTAGCTCATGAGTCATCAATGATCCAAGAAGCTCTTCCAAGGGTAGAACGTTCAAGTCCTTAGCTTCTTGGATGGCAGTCACTTTGGCTTCCCAAGTTCTTGGTAAGGACCTGAGAATCTTTCTTACAAGCTCACTATTAGTATAGGACTTACCAAGACTCTTTAAACCATTAATAATATCAGTAAAGTGAGTAAACATTCCAGTTATGGACTCATCATGCTCCATTTTAAACAATTCATATTTATGCACAAGCATGTTGATTTTAGACTCCTTTACTTGATTGGTTCCCTCATGGGTTACTTCTAACCTATCCCATATTTTTTTAGCAGATGAGTAAGTAGAAATACGATTAAATTCGTTAGCATCAAGAGCACAATAAAGAACATTCATTGCTTTAGCATTTAATTGGGCCATCTTCTTATCAACCTCATCCCATTCTTTCTCGGATTTGGCTGATTCCTCACCATCTATAATTTTAGTGGGTGTGTGAGGACTGTTCACTATGATACTCCACATATCATAGTCGAGTGCTTGAATGAATATTTTCATCCGAGCTTTCCAATAGGTGTAATTAGACCCATTGAAAAGTGGAGGTGGTTGGTGGATTGCCCCTCGCTAGAGAAGTGCCGACATGAGTTGCCATAGATCTTTGGCTCTTTGATTGTTTAGATCAAAGAAGGGCTAGAGCACCGGGCTCTGATACCACTTGTTGCCCAGCTATGCAACCCAAGAGGGGGGGTGAATTGGATTTCTAAAAATTTTAAGCTTAACTTATGACTTATGAGAAGTGTTTGACAAAGCTAAATAAATAGGGAGAGTAAAATTAATTCAAGGCTAATAGCAAGAGCAAGAATGCAAGAGAATAATGAAGAGATAAAGAAGAGCAATTAGACACACATCAAACAAAAGGATTTATAGTGGTTCGGTGCCAACCTTGCACCTACATCCACTCCCCAAGCTCCTACTTGGGAATTTCAATCCACTAATCTTGTATTCAACCCGAATACAAACATCGGAGACTCCGACTCTAGCTATCCCAAGCTAGTCCACTTGTTTTTCGGGTACAAGCCAATCCAATACACTCCGATTCTAGGTTCGGATCAACCTTCCCTTGTTTTGGAACCCTTCCAAAACAAAAATAATAACTCAAAATGAGAATAACAATCAATAGCACAAATAAGTACAAAGAAAGCTCCTTTAATGAGTGAATATGACTTTAAATACACTTTACTCAAGAGAAGAAGACCTTTTTGGATTTTCTCAAGGTGGTTGGAGACTTGAATGTGCACTTGAGGAGTTGGTGAGCTTGGATTAAAGGCTTCTTGAATGCTTTGAATGAGCTCTTGCTTAGGGCTGAAAAGTTAGCTTGAAATTCTTTTTCAAAATCTCTCTACTTGAAATGCTCTTCTTTTCTTTTGTTGATTCCCACCTTTTTGTCCCTTTTATAGCTTCAGGAAATAGTGAAAAATATTCTAGGCTGAAATAGAGCCATTAGACCACAATAAATGAGCATTAAAAGTACTTAAAATAGGTTAAAAACTAGCCGTTGCAGAAAAATTCCATCACAGGGGTCGACTCATGGGTCGACTCATGCTTGGGGGTCGACTCATGGGTCGACCTCTGTGGAAAAACATCACAGAATCGAACGGGATCCGAGGTTCTGTAAAACTGGCAAAAAGACCCACAGAGGTCGACTCATGAGTCGACTCATGCCTTGGGGGTCGACTCATGGGTCGACTCACAGGTGTGCCAAGTCTGTGCCGGCCAGGAATTTCAGCGTGCCAGTCATCTCATGTGCCATGAGTCGACTCATGGGTCGACTCATGATTTTCAATCATGCATATCTTTCAAAATACAAGTCCAAAATCAATAAAATTTTCACCATTGGATCATAAATTTTTTGTTCTATCATTTGATACTATCAAATCAGGTTTTGGTAAAATTACAATTTTGCCCCTGAAGAGCAATAAGACTTTTTCAAGTGAGAATATTAGTACCCCTTCAACTACTTTGTAATCATCAAAATCAATCTAAGGAGCAACAGATTTCCATACCGTCCAGCCGCTCTCCCGACTTATTTTGAACAAACCAATCCCGACTTGGTTCAAGATGCTGCATGTGGAGCCTTATGACAGTTTCACCAACCCAATCGATCATCTCAAGAGCTACAAGGCTCTCATGACAATCCAGGGAGCGACTGACGCCCTCCTGTGCATCAGCTTCCTGGCTACACTTCGAAAGCTGCTCGGCCCTAGTACTCTGGGCTTCGGTCGACAAGTATTCACTCCTTTGAACAGCTGGAATATTCCTTCGTGGCCCATTTCAGCACCAGTCGGAGGCCGCTACGAACCTCGGATAATCTCTTTTCGATCAAACAAGGAGAGACCGAAACACTCTAAGATTTTATGGCCTAATTCAATACGGCCATGCTTGAGGTCAGGGACCTCAACGAAGACATGGGCATATCGGCCATAAAAAGATGTCTGAGGGGGTCCCGATTCACGTACTCACTGGATAAAACCCTCCTTCGGATGTATGCCGAACTCTTAGAATGCACGTACAAATACATGCACACGAACGAAGAAGCTTCTGACTGACGTCAGACAGAAAATAAAGGTCAGAAGAAAAAGTAGAAGAAGAGTGGGGCTTCGGTCGAAACAAGTAGGCCCCCATCCAATAAGCAAGCCCACTCCGACGATGGAGTCCAAGGCCGACACATAACAGGTATAATTTCTACACCCCTCTCTACTCCTCGTGCACATATCCTCATAGAGATCGAAGGGACGAAATATCTAGGACACCCTCCATCGATGAAAGCGAGGAACCGTGATCAAAGAACGTATTGTCGGTTTCACCGAGACCTGGCCACGACACCGAACAATGCATCAGCTCAAGGATGAAATAGAGATCCTGATATGACATGGCTACCTTGAAAAATATAGGAGGAAGCCACTGACTCAACCCCCTCCCGATCGATGACCCCAAATGACTGAGGAAGTTATGAATAACCAACTGACCGTGGGAGCCATCAACATGATCACCAGATGGCTGGACTGGGGGGCAACTTTCGATGAGGAGTCAACGAAGTGATCAAGACTCCATGATGTAATAACCTTCTTGGAGGAAGATGCTCAGAGAATTCAAACTCCCCATGATGATGCTGTTGTTGTTTCAGCAACAATAGCGAATTATGATGTAAAAAGAATACTTATTGATAATGGAAGCTAACTGACATTCAGTTTTACTCGACCTTCTTCCGAATGAAATTGCCGATTGACCAACTCAAAAAAATTTCAACACCGTTAGTCGGCTTCACTGGAGATGCGGTCACAGTGGAAGGTGAAATCACCCTCCCCCTAACTGCTGGGATTGAACCATAACAAAGCACCATCTTCATAACCTTTACGATCGTTCGAGTATCCTCAACCTACAACACCATACTCGAAAGATCCAGACTAAATAACCTGAAAGCGATAGTCTTGACATACCACTGTTGGTCCGATTTTCGATCAAAAACAGCATCGGAGAAATGCACAGAGATCAACAACTTACCCAACGCTATTTCACAATCTCCGTGTAGAACAATAAACCTAAGGACTCCCTGCCAGCTGACAAATTAAACCAAAGGGAGAACCAGAAAAGGGGTGAGCCAGTCGAACAGTTGACTTCCATCCTAATAACAGAAAATCCTGAGCAAACAATCCGAATTGGGTCACAATTATCCGACTCGAAGTGACAACAACTAATCAAATTGCTTAAAGCCAACGCCAATGTCTTTGCTTGGTCGGCCATAGATATGCTTGACATTCTTTCAGAAATAATGACTCATCGGCTCAACATCAATCCAAATGTCAAGCCAGTGAGACAGAAAAAGTGATCCTTTGCTCCGAAAAAATCGAAAGCCATCGATGAGGAAGTCGACAAACTACTCGTAGCGGGCTTCATCAGAGAAGCCACATATCCAGACTGGCTCGCCAATATAGTCATGGTGAAAAAGACCAACAGAAAATGAAGGATCTGCATTGACTACACTAACTTGAATCGAGCCTGTCCGAAAGATAGCTTTCCACTGCCAAAGATCGACTAGTTGGTAGATGCGACATCGGATCATCGACTACTGAGCTTCATGGATGCCTTTGCTGGATATAATCAAATCCGCATGGCACCAGAGGATGAGGAACACATGGCTTTTATGACCGACAAGGGCTTATACTGCTACAAAGTAATGCCTTTCGGTCTGAAAAATATCAAAGCCACCTATCAACGACTCGTCAACAAAATCTTCAAAGCACAGATCGGACGAAACATGGAAGTGTACGTGGACGACATGCTAGTGAAAAGCACCCAGACTTTGAACCATATTCGAGACTTGGAAGAAGCTTTCAACATGCTCCGACGACACCAAATGAGGTTAAATCTGACCAAATATGCGTTCGGAGTGACCTCAAAAAAATTTTTGGATTTCTTGTTTCGCAACGAGGGATCGAAGCCAACCCCGAGAAGATAAAAGCTATCATCGATATGAAGCATCCAAACACAAAGAAGGAGGTACAACAACTGAATGGCAGAATCACCGCACTCAGCCAATTTATCTCTAGGTCAGCTAAGAGGTATCTACCATTCTTCAAGACTTTAAGGCAAATGAAAGACTTCTCCTAGTCGGATGAATGCCGACTAGCCTTTGAAGGTTTAAAGAAGTACTTGGCTTCCCCACCTTTGCTCATAAAATCAAAGGTCGGAGAAACACTATATCTCTACTTGGCAACATCAATAGAGGCGGTTAATTTGATACTTGTTCGAGAAGATAAAAATAAAATTCACCGACCCATTTACTACACCAGCAAAATACTCCACAACATCGAAGTCCGATATTCAAGAGCGAAGAAAATGATCTACGCTCTGATCATATCGGTGCAACAGCTTCGCCCTTACTTCTAGGCACACACCATTGTGGTCCTTATCGATCAACCATTAAAAGCGATCCTGCACCGTCCTGGTACATCAGGATGAATGATGAAGTGGGCGGTGAAGCTAGATGAATTTGACATACAATACCAACCATGACCGTCCATGAAGACATAAGTTCTAGCCGACTTCATCACAGAATGCACAATAGCCGACAATAAGTCAGAAGATGCAACTACGAAGGAGGCTGCAACCCTCGAGCCTGACCTAAGGTCGACCTAGGTGCTACATATCGATGGGGCATCGAATGCTTAAGATAGTGGAGCTGACCTCATTCTCACCAACTCAAAAGGGGTAGTCACTGAGTACGCCCTTTGGTTCAACTTCAAAGCTTCAAATAATTAAGCCGAATACAAAGCTCTCCTAGCCAGTTTGAAAATGACTAAAGAGCTCAAGATTGACAGTCTGAAGGTCTTCACTGACTCTCAACTAATCGTGGGACAAGTCAAAGGTGAATTCGAAGCTCGAGATCCGATCATGAGAGTATACCTTCAAAAGGTGAAAGACCTTGTGACAAATTTAAGATACTTCGAGATCTTTCACGTACCCAAGATCGAGAATGCTCGAGCCGATATACTTTTTCCAAACTGACAATGACTACTTATAGTTCGCTAGGTCGAACATTCATGGAGTATCTTGAGCAACCAAGCATCAATAAAAATGAAAAAGTGTTGCAGCTAACAGTCGAACCTAGTTGGATGGATCCGATTATCCAGTATCTATCCGACAGAGTCCTCCCTGAAGATCTTGCAGAAGCAAAATGAATCTGATGGACAACTTTCCAGTATGTGATGACGGATGGTCATCTCTACAAAAGATCATTCTTCCTTCCCTTACTGAAGTACCTAAGACCGATCAATGCTGACTATGCACTTAGGAAAGTACATGACGGAATTTATGGAAGCCACTTGGGGGGCAAGTTCCTAGCCTACAAGATTTTGCGACAAGGTTACTATTGCCCCACCATGAAAAAGGATGTGGCTGACTAGGTCTGGAGGTGTGAACCATGCCAGAAGTATGCCAACATATAGCATCAACCCGTCAGTCAACTAACGTCCATTATCGCACCCTGACCTTTCGCTCAGTGGGGAATCGACATACTCGATCCTTTTCCTCCGACGTCTGGCCAAAGAAAGTTCATAGTGATCGCAATCGACTATTTCAACAAGTGGATGGAAGCCAAACCGCTGGCCCAAATCATCTAATGTAAAATGGAAGACTTCATCCAGAAATCTATCATCTACAGATTTGGATTGCCTCATACCATCATCACTGACAATGGATGACAATTCGATAATTAGGACTTCAGAGAATTCTGTATGAAGTTCCATATTATACATAAGCTTACATCAGTCGGGCATCCGCAATCAAATGAAGAGGTTGAGGTGACCAACCAAACAATCTTGCATGGGTTAAAGATCCGACTGAATGAGGCTAAAGATCTTTGGGTCGAAGAGTTATATCCAGTCTTATAGGCATATCGGATAACTCCCCGTATATCAACTAGAGAGTCTCCTTTCAACTTAGCCTATTGGATAGAGATGATGATCCCACTCGAGATCGGGTTACCATCTACGAAAGTTGAGCAATACAATGAATCGAACAACTTCGAGTGCTGGAGAGCCGACTTAGATCTCCTACCAGAACTCCGACATGAAGCTCAACTTTGCATGGCCACGTACTGGCAGAAGGTAGCTCGGTACTATAATGCCAAAGTCAAACCGAAAGTTTTCTAACCAGGAGATTTAGTTCTGAGAAAAGTAGAAATTTCAAAACCTCTAGATCAAGAAAAGCTATCTCTGAACTGGGAAGAACCCTACAGGATATTAGAGACAAACAAATTGGGTGTCTATTGGCTCGAAACTTTGGAAGGTTCGGCTATTCTCTGAACATAGAATGCCGACAATCTAAAATTGTACTATCAATAATCATTGTACACACTTGAAAATATAGTTTTGTTCCGAAATTGTAAATCAAACTTCTAATGAAATGTTAGTTCCCTTTATAGAGGCCGGATCATCGATGTCATAGCTTGGGGCCTGACTTTCTAAAGAAGTTAGAAACCTTCAGCCTGATCACTGACTGCATCCCGACTCCCCCACAGAACCAACCTATCTACTTCCATGGGAGGCTAGCACCGGCCACGTAGATTCCCTCCACAAAAGCCGCACCGTCCCCATAGTCAGCTTTCTATTTAAATGGCTGGCTAATTTGCCGACTAGGTATCAACCAAGAAAAGCAAAATATCAAAACGACTAAGGTCGGATTGGAATTATACTGACATAGTCACGGTCAGTCGAGAGATATTCGGCTTGCCACTATTTATCAGATAATACAACGTATAAATCCAATCAAGATCTGGATAATGGATACATGACTTACTATCGTTATCCTAACTAAATACATTAGAAACTACATGACTAACAGACCTTACAACCCGCGAAATGATCGGATCTATGATCTACATTTAGAGGTTATTCTACAAACGGATATCACAGACACTTCAGCAAACAAAAATTTTATCTTGAAGGAAAATATTTTTATTCATTATCGAAAGAAAAAGTATAAAATCAGATCGAAGTCCAACTACAAGTATCAGGCCACAAAAACAAAATATATAATAATAATATAGATACACTGACTAAGCTTCATCATCGTTTCTTTGTTTGAAAGTAGCGTCGTCAACTTGAACGATTTCAGGTCCGATCGGTGCTTCACTCTGTGTCGGAGTGGCTTCTTCTTCATTAGCATCATCTTCTAATCTCGAAGGGATGATGCTACTCAGGTTGAGGTCCAGATATAACTTTTCGATCGCATCACAGCCATCTTCATACCCAACACAGTACGAAGCAAAGCCACCTTCGAAGATCTATTTCTTGAACTCTTTCGAGTCTCGAAAATCCTCGACTTCCTGATCCAGTGCTTCCTTTGCCGACTCTACTTCCGTCTTTGTCAAATCAGCATCGGCTCGAGCAGATGATAATTCTTCTTCGGCTAGTGCCAACCTTTTCAGGTTGGCCCGATGATGCCCATGTTCGGCTTTGAGTTCTTCAATGCACCTGCACATCAAAAGCCGAAATAGTCTCGTGAGCCAATTTAAGTTCGGCCCCCAAGGATGCCAAGTCATCGATAAGTCGGGAAACCTCCTCCTAAAGTTTAGCTTCTCGCTCTGCCACCGATCTGAGTTGTTCAAGTGCGGCCACCTTCTCGACATCAGCGGCCGCCACCTTATTCTTCCACACCCTCCGAATATCGACAAACTTTGTGTAGCCAGCCTGTAGATTGGACATGTCGTGGATCAACTACAGATAAAGGATAAGTCGGTTAAAAGGAGAAAAAGAAAGAAAGGTTTTACCGAAGAAACTTACCCCGATGATTGTCAGGTAAAAGGATGAGAACATCTCGACCATCGATCGCTTGCTCCGACGATCCTGATCAACCGGGAGAAGGGTCACCTAGCACAATTGCTTGGCCAATACAGAATTGACCAAAGCTAATTCACCCTCGGACATTTTGAGGTCGAAGTGCACCACGTGGCCCTCTGAAGCGGCTTCATCCGCTGATGCCACCGAATCTTTCCCCCGATCTCTTGTCAGTGGCCCCATGTTCGAGAGCGAGGGGAAGCTCGAGCTCGACTGCACCCCGATAGAAGGAGCGACCGGTGCAGCCACAGATTGCTTGGGCTTTCCTACCTCGGCCCGAACCTTCTCGGATGACGGGACCATCGATGTTGCTTCAGTGGTCTCCCTTGCCGCCCTCTCCTCAGACGGTGCAGCAGGAAGCACTGTCGGAGCCGACAGTGCCAAGATAGGTTCAAAACCTGATATCGACGGGACGTCGGGTTTCACAGCCAACGTCGAAATGCTGACCGGAGCTGGTGCCTGATGCCTCTTCGGTGGACGCGAAGGCCCGGCCTCAGATGCTGCCCTCTTCTTGGCAGCGTGCTGACGAATGTCGGTATCCGACACACGTACTCTTTACTACATAGCTGCAATTACAATGGAGGTCAGTGCAAGTTAGCAAGCAGGAAGAAAATCAAGAATAACTGATCAATTGTACTGTGCTATACCTAGGCGAGGAACCAAACTAAGGCCGGCATCATAAAGAGACTATTCGGTTAAAAGCTCTTTCTGCTTCGGGACCGACATATTTCTCAGTCGATGAAAGTCCTCCTGGTCGTCAACCTCCACTCAGCTGTTATCATTAGGACCAGTTCGGGGGTTGCCCCAAGGAGAAGGAAAACCCCAAGGAAGGGAAGAAGAGGCGAACAAAAACTGGTTCTTCCATCCATGAATGGACAATGGAAGACTGATGATGAATGAAAGACCTTTCCAAGGGTTGAAGAACCACCACCCTCGAGCCTTCGGGTGAGATCGGAGGATAAAAAAAATCTGAAAAAGAGAAAGACAAGGGACGTCGGCAACATCCAACATAATAAGGCAAAGCTGATTATCAGTCGAACCGAATTCGGTGCCAGCTGAGCCGGACAGAGTCCGTAGTAATCCAAGATATTCCAGACAAATTTTGGAATCAAAAATCAAAGATCTGTCCAAAGATCTTCGACGTAGAAGACACCTGACCCGATGGTGGATTATTCACCCGATCATTGCCCCGAGGGCAGAAAATTGAAACTGCTCCAGGATGCAAAACTGCTCCCGAAGTCGTTCAACGTTCAGTTCCAAAAGTAAAGAAGCCTCCGCGTCCGGGCTCGATTGGGACTCGTCAGTCGGATTCTCCGATCGATCTTCCCAAGAAGGAGAAATCCTAGTGATGAAAATGACTTTAAAGAAGACAAGAACTTCAAGAAAAAGGACTCGAAAGAAAAGTTAACCTGAGCTGGAGCAACAACCTTGGATGTAGGGGCAACGATCCGGCAGAGTCTCAGTACCAAAAATAGAAAAAAATGAAAGTTTGACTGAGAACGACCCTATATATAGGATCTATCAACGGTCGAGATAAAAGTGGTCGAATCAAAGATTCATCAGATGATGACATGTGGCAAATCTGGGCCAACCATGGATCGAATGGTTTGACGCACCTGTCCCAGATTGAACCATGTCATCCCTATCCACGTGAACATCTCCGACCCAATGGCACCCCGACACATGGTGAAAATCTACATGCCAGAATTAAATCCTGCAGCGTCGGTTCGCACTTCCGATATGATGCTTGACACCAGATCCTCCTGCCGATACGATGGCTCGAAAGTGATAAAAATGACTGTTTGGTCGTACTCCAATGAAAGTGACGTCAGAGTCGGAATTCGACACAACAGATAACAACTCCTTTCGTCTAAGGCAATTAACCATGTGACGACGCACATAATGATTCACCATTGGACTCGGGAGTGGGGGGGCAACTGTTGGGGTAAACTGACCGACCTCCATAAACCGATCAATCTCCGGCACACACCGACCGACATCCGACTCTGACCCACCAAATGAACAGACAATCCTGAAAGCGACTATCGACTATATGTCGGCTGAGCAGGCCGATACTGCTTTCAACCGACCGATCGAACCCTCTTTACCGACTTGGTATCGATAAGCAGTCGATGTTCGGACTCTACAGACAATAGATTACGACCATTGGTATCTCAAATCTGCTAACCGATAGTCAACCCCCGACATTTAGTCAGTCAGCTTATTCAAGTATAATATAACTATCTCAGATGGTTATCCTACGAATATCACCACGTAATCCTCGAGGATTGACAACCCATAATAGGATTATAGCCTAATGATTCTACGCCACTAAATACAGGACCATATCTGACGGTTACAATCATTTTTCCTTATAAAAAGAGAGGTAAAGCAACAGTAGGGGTAAGCCAATTTTTTTGATACGCCGAGCCCTGTCTCCATTCTCAGTCTATTGTTGCCCAGTCTTCTCCTCTAACTTAGGCATCGGAGGGTCCCACCGAAGATAACTCCGGTCAATGCGACTTCATTTTGTAGGTGCTCGTTCTCAGTGAACAAGCGATGAGGGGATTGGCAGCAACAATATCCATATTTTGTGGCATGGACATGATTAGTTGGGTGCGGCATGATATCACAAGTTATGGAATAACATATATCGCAGATGAATTTTATTGGAGCATTAATCCATGTAAATACATGGATTTTTGTTATTAAAAAAATTAGACCACCCTACATGATGTACCAAATGCAGAGGATTTGCACTTGGAAAGAGAATTGTTAAAGTGATAAAGACGAGATAAATTATATAATTTTATATAATTTTCAATTCAACAATTCTGAAAAGTTGAAGAACAGAGATGCATTCATATCTGAACTTTTATTTCCATTAGTTTCTCCTTCTTAGATAATTTGTTAATATTGACAAAAAAAGATTTAGTCTTCTCCATTTCTCGTAATTGTTTCACCCTAGAAAGTTACTAATCATGAAATAAGTGGACCTCGATGGGATGTCCGGTAGATATAGCTTTAACATCTTGAACATAAGGACACTGAAACTATGAGTTGTGGAGAGGTCATCTCCATGGGTAAACTCAAGCATGAACGATCTTTCCCAGCTTCATTTTTCATTTTCCATATTTCTGTATTTGTATCGAACCTTGGAATTTGCTTAAGACATTGAAAATTCTTTCAACCTAATCCATGATGTCATAGGTCATTAACTTATTACTTAGACCTCAATGGAGCTCTTAGAAGTTGATAGCTCGGCATGTTTGCCATGTAAGGAAGCAATACATACCCAATATTTAAATCACGGATTTGTGGATATTTGCCAATGAATTGGAAACTTTCAACTAACAAGCCACAGAACTTCCGTGGAGAGATTGGATAAAGTAGGCAAGAATCATCTAACATCTTATATACTGATTGGAAGAAAGAGACTCGAAAAGGACATACATGCCAAGATATAAAATTACATTTGGTGGCTCGAAATCTATTAAAATCTCTAGCCAAGTCCTTTATAGTTTTGAATTTGAAGGGTTGAGTAGGGATTAACATGTTCATCTAAGAGGGCAACAAGAATTATGATGGCGTTCATCTAGGTGATAATAAACATTAAGTTAATTAAAGCCTAATCTGATCATTCACTCAAGAGATGAGTTTAGGATAGTGTAAGTGTCACGCCCCCGACCCAAGATCGCGAGGCGAAGATCGTGGCAACCACCACATACTCATAGGAAACTCGCCCTATAAGTATGCAAGGTATCTTATCATGCTATCCTAAAACAACAGCGGAATAATTAGTCAATAATTTAAATCCAAAAATAATAATCTAAATTTCAACTTTAATATCTCAATAAATTCAATAATGTTCAATACACCTTACATCAAATTCAATAAGACTTTTAGTCTAAAATAAAAATATGGAGGTTCTGCTTCTCATCACTCTTCCATTCATATCTTGTATCATCTTAATTTCTCAACATCTGTAAAAATAATAAAAATAGGAGGTAATGAGCTAGACAGCCCAGTAAGTAATGATCACTTTTAATAATTTCATCAGGCATTAAAGTAAATAATTATTTATAAAAAATAAGTATATAGAGTTTATCAAATTGAAATCAATTTCGATTATGCAATATAGTTTATGCCAAATTTATTTCTTTTTCAAAAATTTAAGTTTCTTTCGAGATTTTAATTTCTTTTATTCTTAAGTTCTTTTCATCAACCATGAGTTATGTTTTTGAAATTTCGAGGTTTGATGCATGCATATGTATTTCAAAAATTTTATTTTCTAAATACCGCAGTGGAGAATAAGATTAAAATAATTTTAATCTTAATTTTGCATGCATAAAAACATAAAACACATAATCTATTTCATATACTGAAATTGATATATGCTGAAATTCAGTTTGTGATCAAATCACATACCTATTTCGCAATCTCTTTCTTCAAAACTGGATCTGGAAGAGAAGAGGCTCTGTCTTAGCCGCACAAGTATCCGGCTTCTACGAGTATCCACTCGGGATCAGTCTAAAATAGTTTTTTTTAATCTGAATTTTGGTTCTCCAAAATTAGCCTGCTGAATTTGAACGAAGCCTGGATCGCGATCAACACTTGATCTTTCTCCTTGATCTTCTTCTTCTCCTCTTTTCTAGAGTTTTTCCTTACTATGTGCTGCTACAAGATGTTAGAAACCAGCAAGAAAGAGACACCCAAACTCCTTTGGGCATGGAACTCCTTGGGACGTGCGTCCCAAGGAAGGGGTGTATAGAACATCCAAGAGGAGAGAAAGGAAGAGGAAGAGAAGGCATGGGGAGAGCCTTTGGGTGTGAGAGGCTGCTAGTTTTGATACTCTAGGTGTGGAAAAAATTTAATGCAGGGGTAAAATGGTAATTTTAAAACTTTTCAAAATCACTATTTTATAGCAAAAATTATTAATTAATCTAATTAATTAATAAAATTTATCTGACACTAGGATCTAAATATGATATATAGCATGCATGCATTTAAATTTGAAATTCGAATTTGAACAGTAAACACTTTACTGTAATGTGTTCAGAACACAATACCTTTGTGCGGGTAGTAGATCGCCGCAATCTGATCACCGTCGGGAGAGTCTGATCATCGCGATGCAGCCACACAGTGTGTCTAACCTCTATGGATCATCCACACAAAGCTCCCGATCTGATCGACTCCTTACGAGTGCTAGCTCGTTGTAGAGCCCATTCGATGGCCGATGCTGATCGAACTCCTTTGATCGATATTTATCGATTCTTCGATGCTCTGAATCGTTAGCAGACGTGTTTGAGAGAATGTTGAAGATCTCTTTAAAATTTGGTAGGCTCACGACACTCGTAGCTCACCTTCTCACTTTTCGAACTCCAGGCTGAAACCTTGAAGAACTCACTGAAATCCTGCACACACTTTTTCTTTCTTTTCTTTCTTTTTCTCTCGGAAGGATAAAGACCTTCACCTTGCACACAAGGATTCCTCACGCCCAGATTTTCTCTCCAAAATTTTTCTCTTGCACACACCTCACTCTTCTCCTCCTTTTAAAACAACAACCAAGGTCTTATCCACGTGAGAGGATAAAGATGAGTAATTGCACATTTAAATTCAAATCAAATTTTGAATTCAAATGGAAACTAATTTATCCCTATCCACTAAGGGCATGAGAAGAGGAGGGCGTGGCTTAATTTGTGCATGAGTGATTTCATGAGAAATATTTTCTCGTGTAATAAATAGGGCACTAAAAGAGGATAAGGTCAAGGCGCTAAGATTGGTTGCTCATTCAAATTCAAACATTGTTTTGAATTTGAATGGCCAACCAATCATCCTTATCCACTCATTTGGCGCACTAAAGTAGGGCGTGAGGAGGGCTTTGCGTGAGAAAAAATTCATGAGAACTTCCTTCTCGTGAATTCAAATGCGCACAGTGGAAGTGTGGTGGCGCAGGGAGAATGGGTCAAGGTGGTTTCATTATTTAAACCAACCTAATTAAACCAAATAAGTTAGACCCAATTAGACTAATTTAAATCCAACTAAATTAGGCTTAATTAGGCTCAATAAAATCCTAATCAAATCAGGAATTGATTAAGCCCAACTCCTGATCAAATCAGAGACTAAACCATCTCGACGATTAGGTAACTCTTAACCTAATCGGGTCAAACCCAACTGAATCCAATTCAATTGGACTTGATCCAAAAATAATTACTCAATCAAATTGAGTTAATTAGTGATCAAATCACTAATTAAATCTCTTATAAATATTGAGTCCAAATTCGATGGGTAATCGGGCATCAGAATTCATCGATATGTAACCCTGATCGAAGAGTCCCAAACCAGTGGGACTCTTGACCTCGGTATCCAAAATATGTGGGACTCGTGATCAGAGAATCCTGATTCTCGATCACAGAGTCTCAAACACATAGGACTCATAGTCCATGAGTATTAGGACTCTTCATCAGCCATCAAATCAGATAGGAACCTCTAATGTGTGTGACCCCGCAGGTTCGAACCTAAGTCGGTAGCACAGGAACCAATTCCTGTACTAATCGAAGTGACCATCTAGCAATGGTACCTGATGATCGGATAGGTTGAATAGTCGCAATCGCAACATTCAGAACCTACGTGAATATGGTTACTGCATAATTCATCCTTTTGACCTCTGTGTTTAGGATGACTCAGGGTTAAACTGTCAACCCTGATTAGATCATCCGAATCGTGCTCAACTCAAACAGTCCTGTGACTCCTCACAAAGACTACCCTGGTCAAGGTTTTACTAAATTGAAACACGACTGTACACAGCTCCTAAACTGGAGTGGTCAATCCCATCTTGACACACGCACTGACAAGTCAAGTACTTAACTACACCCAGTAGCCTTCTGTCACTGAATTAGAAATTCAGGTAGTCCAGTGCCTAAGTGCAGTGAGTTGCTTGCAAGTCACCATGGCGGTCTCAGGTCGGAGGGACATTTATACCCATATTCCATCGGAGCAAATCTTGACAACAAAAATAGCTCGGGAGTTGGTCACATTCAGTGCAGATGTACCCTTACATCTCACCTGTATGACATACCAGTATCTCCACACTCATTGGTTAAGAGGACAACCAACCTATATGGCACACAATGACCTATGCTTGATAAATGTTGTCGTCCTTGGTAACAACGTATCATTTGGTCGCGATCAGATTTAAGGACTAAACGATAAATCCTCCTTTGTCGAGTCTAAATAGTCCTAAGAACTTCACCACAACATAGGAGTTCATTAGAAGATGAAATATTTTGTGATGAAAAATATCAAAATAATTTTTATTAATTTATATTCATGTATATATACAAAAATGAGCACAACCGTCAACAGGCTGACGATTGGTTTTGGGATATTATTCCCAATAATCTCCCACTTGGCCTAAAGCCAATCGGTGCAGTATCTAATACCCATCTTCGACTTGTAATTGTCGAACTCCTTCACCGTAATGACTTTAGTGAATGGGTTGGCCAGGTTCTCCTTTCCATCGATCTTCTGAAGGTCGACATCACCTCGATCCACAATTTTTCGGATGAGATGGTAGCGGCACAGAATATGCTTCGTCCACTGGTGTGTCTTGGGTTCCTTCGCTTGAGCAATGGCTCCAAAGCTGTCACAGTAGAGCAAAACTGGACCAACAAGGAAGGGTGCTACTCCGAGCTCGGTGATAAATTTTCTCAGCCACACCACTTCTTTGGCAGCATCTGATGCAGCGACATACTCCGCCTCGCAAACTGAATCAGCCACTGTGTTGCTTGAAACTCTTCCAGCAGATAGCCCCACCATTAAGGGTAAAAATAAATTCCGACACACTTTTGTTGTCATCATGATCAAACTGAAAACTAGAGTCTGTAAACCCTATAAGTCTCAAGTCCGATTCACCATAAACAAGCCACTGGTCCTTAGTATTTCTTAAATACTTCAGGATGGTTTTAACAACCTTCCAGTGATTCTCTCCTGGATCAGATTGGTATCTACTCACTACCCCTAGTGAGTATGCCACATCTGGTCATGTACATGTCATGGCGTACATGATAGATCCCACTACTGAAGCATATGGAATCCTATCCATACGCTCTCTCTCTTGAGGTGTTGTCGGTCAATCCCTCTTCGAGAGAGAAATTCTATGGCCTATTGGTAGATAGCCTTTCTTGGAATTCTCCATGCTGAACCTCTTCAGCATAGTATCTATGTACGTAGACTAGGATAAACCAAGCAACATTTTAGATCTATCCCTATAGATCCTCATCCCTAGGATGTAGGAAGCTTCTCCCAAATCCTTCATGGAGAACTGTGACGACAGCCAAATCTTTATTCTCTGTAATGTAGGGACACCATTCTCAATTAAGAGAATATCATCCACATACAATACAAGAAATACCACTACTGGACCATTAGCCCACTTATAAATACAGGACTCTTCTCCGTTCTTAACGAAGCCATACATCTTGATCATCCTATCAAAATATATGTTCCAACTCCGAGATGCTTGCTTAAGTCCATAAATGGACCTTTGTAGTCTGCACACCTTAGACTCATCAATGGATGTGAATCCTTCAGGTTGTATCATATACACCTCTTCATCCAGCTCTCCATTTAGGAAAGCTGTCTTCACATCCATCTGCCAGATTTCATAGTCCAGATGGGCAGCTATCGCAAGCATAATCTGAATGAATTTGAGCATTGTCACAGGAAAAAATGTCTCGTCATAGTCTATACCATAACGTTGACGATATCCCTTGGCAACCAGATGGGCTTTATAGATTTCCACCTTTCCGTCTGCGCCCCTCTTCCTCTTGAAGATCCACTTACACCCTATGGGTTTTACTCCTTCGGGTGGGTCAACCAATGTCCACACATCATTGACCTTCATGGACTCCATTTCGGATTTCATGGCCTCTAGCCATTTCTCAGAGTCGGGTCTCTGCATTGCATCCATGTAGGTGATCGGATCCTCATCATTTTCATCAAGTTCGATAGGATCGTCATCCCGGATTAAGAAACTATAGAATCTGTTCGGTTGATGTGGTACTCTACCAGATCGCCTTATGGATGCTTGAACAATGGGCTCCGGATCTGATCTAATCAAATCCGATTCAGGTTCAGCAACTTATGTCGATTTTTCCACCTGTCAAACTTCATCAAGTTCGACCTTAGAGGCAACAGTCCCTTCACCAAGGAACTCTTTTTCCAAAAAGATTATCTTAAGGCTGACAAACATCTTTTGCTCATTAGCCAGGTAGAAATAATACCCTTTTATCTCTTTTGGGTATCCTATAAAATTACACTTGTCAGACCTAAGTCCTAGCTTGTCCGTAATTAAACGTTTAACATAAGCCGGATACCCTCAAACCCTAAGGTGCGAGAGTACTGGCTTACGTCCTATCCATATCTTATATGGCGTTTTGGTTACAGACTTATTGAGAACTCTATTTAGAAGGTAACAAGCCGATTCGAGTGCATATCCCCAGAAGGAGATCGACAGACCAGCAAACCCCATCATGGATCGAACCATGTCCAACAAGGTCCGATTCCTCCTTTCAGATACACCATTATGCTGTGGTGTTCCAGGAGGAGTCCATTGAGAGAATCCCATTCTCCTCAAGATATGTCAGAAACTCATTGGAAAGGTATTCACCTCCTCGATCAGATCGAAGAGTTTTTATACACTTCCCAGTTTATTTTTCTACCTCATTTTGGAATAGTTTGAACATTTCAAATGACTCCGACTTTTGCTTCATTAAATAGACATACCCATACCTCGATAGGTCGTTTGTGAAGGTTATGAAGTAGAAATATCCACCTCTTGCACTTGAGCTCATGGATCCACATACATCAGAATATACCAGACCCAAGAGTTCACTGGCTCGCTCACCTTTTTCAATAAAAGGTGACTTGATCATTTTACCAAGAAGACATGACTCATAGGTTGGAAGTGATTCACAATCACCTACTTCAAGAATTTCTTCTTGAGCCAACCTGTTTATCCTATTCTTATTGATATGACCTAGTCTACAGTGCCAAAGGTAGACTTCTGACACATTATCTATTCTAGGGCGTTTACCGGAGGTTTGAACCACATTAACAGGTTGTGATAGAAAGTAAATTTCATTATAAAGTTGTCCAATAAACATTGTAACACCATTCAAAATGATATTGTAAATATTTTCTTTTATTAAAAATTGATAACCATTCATAGCCAAAAGGCCTACAGAAATAATATTTAATAAAAAGCTTGAACAATAGTGACATTCACTCAGAATTATATTTCGAGAATTGATTACAAGGTTTATGATTCCTAATGCTAGAACTGGAACTTTGCTTCCATCTCCAACGTTCAGGAACCTCTCGCCTTCATCAAATCTCCTACTGACCTGCAGACCCTGCATTGAATTGCAAATATGATAAGAGCTTCCGGTATCCAATACCCAGGCAGTAGTATCACAATAGAAAAGTTGCAAGGTGTTATCATATAAGTACCTTGCTTCTTCTTCGGCCTGTTCGGGTCCAGGAAAGCAATGTATAGAGGACAGTTCCTCTTCCAATGTACCTGCTTCTTGCAAAAGAAGCACTCCGCCTGGCTCTGGTCAGGCTTACGCTTCTTGGTCTGACCCTGTGCATAGGGATGGCAATGGGTAGGGTTTGGGTCGGGTAGTATACTATCCATCCCCAAATCCGAACTTAATACCCTATACCCAAATCCTACCGATACCCAATCGGATAAGAAAAGAGATACCCATCCCCATACCCAACGGGTTCGGGGATACCCATAGGTAATCCATTTCCCCATACCCGCCCCATACCTAACCCATACCCGTCCATTCTATACCAAAAAAAAAAGTAAAATAATTTTATGCATATTATCAATCAAAAATAGAAATACCAATTATATATACATACATACATACATACGCACATACACACTTCTAACACACACACACATACATACATGCATACATATATGCATGCATACATATACATACATACATATATATAATTATATATATATAGAGAGAGAGAGATCATATATATGTGTGTGTGTATATGTATATGTATGTATGTGTATATATATATATATATATATATATATATATATATATATATATATATATGTGTGTGTGTGTGTGTGTGTGTGTGTGTGTGTGTGTATGTATATGTATATGTATATATATATGTGTATATATATATATATATATATTCGGATATGTATATATATATATATGTATATATATATATATATTCGGATATGGGTTCGAGTATTACCCATACCCATAGGTTCGGGTCGGGTTCGGGTAGAAAATAGCACTACCCATACCCTACCCATACCCATACTATAGTTTTCGGATTTTACCCAAACCCGAACCCAAACCCAGTCAAACCCTATTTTTCGGGTTTGACCGGGTTCGGGTAGGGTGTATACCCATCGGGTCAGATTAATTTTGCCATCCCTACCTGTGCAGACGTTCCAGCATGCAGCTGCACCTTCTTATTCTTCTTCTTCTTGTTCTTCTTTCCTTTCTTAAAGGGTCGACGACCAAAAGAAGACCCTCCCACAACATTCACTGACTCCTTATGGAGCTGGTGATCCTTCTCAAAGTTTTGCAGCAACCCCAACAAACCGTGGTAGTTCACTGCAGGCTTTGTCATTCGAAAATGAGTAAGGAAGGGAAGGAAGGACTTGGGCAGAGAATTAAGGATCGCATCCTTACCGAGCTGCTCATGCAGGGAAAAACCCAATTTACTTAGGCGCTCAATCATTTCAATCATGTACAGTACATGATCAGTGACTGAGGCTCCATCCCTCATTCGAGCATTGAAAATGGCACAACTAGTTTTGTGCCTTTCAACGTCGTCAGGCATGCCAAAAGAGTCATTCAACATTTGAAGCATCTCCTGTGGCTGGGCGTTCTTGAACCTGCGACTGAACTCATCATTCATTGTCGCCAGCATTATGCACCGGATGTTGGTGCGGTCATTGAGCCACTTCTGGTAAGTGTCTCGGACCGTCCCTCTAGCATTCAGGGCTAGCTCCTCAGGTGCCGGATCCATTACTACATAAAGGATCCACTCATGCTCAAGGATGATTTTTAATTTTCGATACCAGCTATCGAAATTAGATCTCATGAGCTTGTCATTATCTAATAATGGCCGGAGCGACAGGGTAATGGCCATAGCTGCATAAAGAAAAACTAGACCTATATTAGTACATAAATTATTAATACTAAAGACTTGAACTTTAGTCTAAAATTTCTCTCAGTATTTTTACGAATTGGTAGCCTCAACCTCCAATTCGAGGAATTACTTTAATTCTTAGTGGGTATTAGAATCCACACAGACTACACATGAGCCCAACTTTGGTTGGTCAACCCATGTGCATCTATGGGTAGGTTCATAACTAGTTGTTTCTCTAAACAACTTCTAGTAATTAATTTTGCCCCAGAACCTAATCAGTAGGCTTTGGCCTCCATTGAAAAAATTTGGTTAGGTCCAACCATTAACATGATTTGATTTGGTGAATCAGACCAATAAATGATCAAGTCCGACTTTGGTCGGCCAACCTAACCACCATCAGAAAGACTCAAACCAAATTATCATACTATGAATGATAATTCCATTAGTCAATAAGCATCAGACCTTTGGGCCTCCAATGATTATTAAATAATAGACTCATTATCACTCACTTAATGGGAGGCTATGACTTAGTTATCAATATAACTTAATCATTTTTAGGACCTAATAATTTTTGAGGATTTTATTAAAGAATCGAAGAGAAAAAAATATCCAGCCAATTTCAATCCTCCCACTGACTTCACCAAGTCAGATTAAAAAAAATTTACTTAAAGCTGGCATTAGGAGCACCTAAATCAGTCAAACTGATTTACCTAATGACATGGGTGAGCCCTAATCACCAAGTAATCTAATCAAAATCTAATTCACCAGGTTGGCCAGGTAAGTGAGATCAGTGGTGGGGATAAGCCATTAACTCGTCAGAGATCAAATCACTGCGAGTAGCTCCCACTTAAAAACCACTGGTCAAACTGCCAAACTTATCTTAGACACCAACCGGTTCATTAGTTTTAATTTGATCAACTTAGTAAATAGGGTTCCACCGCGTAGCCATGAATTAAGTTCATCTTGGTCTAGTTAAAGACATGGACCCATTCAACTACAACTATTGGAGTTGAGTCTAGAGTATCCTTGACCTAATCTAATTCAACTTTTGATTAGATTTGATCAATTACTCTAATTTAGTCTATTTCTTTAAGCTAACCTTAGGTGTGACCCAATTATGGACCTAATCCATCTAACCCATTGACCCATAAGTTTATGCAATTGTCTTAGGTCTTAATTCACAATTCTAGACCTACTAGACAATACTTAATTCTTTTAATTAAGTATTTGGACTGATGGGTCAGAGTTTGGCATTTCAAAATCAATTTTTAAATTTGAAAGGTTTTATTTTCTATTCACCAAATATGTTGACTCATTACACAAATAGATCAGCACATTTCATAAATAGCAATCCTATTGCTACTTACATAACAGAAAATAACTCAATCAAAATAAATCATGAATATTTCTTTCGCTACTTCATCTGCATGGGATATAATTGCATCGGCACTCCTACCGCCATAGGAGACCCCATCGAATGGGAAGAGAGGGCCTTTAAACCCTACTTTTCTCCTATGACCGGACAGTCATGGCAACCAATCCAATTTGATTACTTGCTACTTGGATCAAGTATATCTAAATATACCAATTTTAAAATTTAAATTTTAAATTTCAAATTTTAAATTTTGAATTTTAAATTTCAAATAAATTTCAAATTTCAAATTTTTAAATTTCAAATTTTGAATTTCAAATTTTGAATTTTGAATTTTGAATTTTAAATTTTGAATTTCAAATTCAAAATTTAACCAAATTTCAAATTTCAAATTTTTAAATTTTAAATTTTTGAATTTTGAATTTTGAATTTCAAATTTCAAAATTCAAATCTTAAATTTTGAATTTTAAATTTTGAATTTTGAATTTCGAACAACTTTTAAAATTCAAATTTTAAATTTTAAATTTTAAATTTTAAATTTAAACTTTTAGATTACAACTTAATCTATGCATGCAAATATATATATCATAGCTAAGAACCCGCTCTGATACATTTGTGGGAAAAATTCAGTGCAGGGATAAAATGATAATTTTAAAATTTTTTTAAAATTATTATTTTACAGTAAAAATTATTAATTAATCTAATTAATTAATAAAAATTTATCCTATACTAGGATCTAAATATGATATATAGCATACATGCATTTAAACTTGAAATTTGAATTTAAATAGTAAATACTTTACTGTAATGTGTTCAGAACACAATACTTTTGTGCGGATAGTAGATCGCCGCAATCTGATCACATCGGAAGAGTTTGATCATCGCGATACAACCACACAGCATGTCTGGCCTCTGTGGATCGTCCACACGAAGCTTCCGGTCTGATCGACTCCTCACGAGTGCTAGCTTGTTGTAGAGCCCATTCGACGGCCGATGCTGATCGAACTCTTTCGATTGATGTCTGTTGATTTTTTAGATACTCTGGATCATCAGCAGACATGCTTGAGAGGATGTTGAAGATCTCTCTAAAATTTGGTGGGCTCACAATACTCGTAGCTCACCTTCTCACTTCCCGAACTCCAGGCTGAAACCTTGAAGAACTCACTGAAACCCTGCGCACACTTTTTCTTTCTTTTCTTTCTTTTTCTCTCGGAAGGATATAGATCTTCACCTTGCACACAAGGATTCCTCACACCCAGATTTTCTCTCCAAAATTTTTCTCTTGCACACTCCCCACTCTTCTCCTCCTTTTAAAACAACAACCAAGGTCTTATCCACGTGAGAGGATAAAGATGAGTAATTGCATGTTTGAATTCAAATCAAATTTTGAATTCAAATGGAAACTAATTTATCCCTATCCACTAAGGTCATGAGAAGAGGAGGGCGTGGCTTAATTTGTGCATGAGTGATTTCATGAGAAACATTTTCTCGTGTAATAAATGGGGTGCTAAAAGAGGATAAGGTCAAGGTGCTAAGATTGGTTGCTTATTCAAATTCAAACTTTGTTTTGAATTTGAATGGCCAACCAATCATCCTTATCCACTCATTTGGTGCATTAAAGTAGGGTGTGATGAGGGCTTTATGTGAGAAAAAATTCATGAGAACTTCCTTCTCGTGAATTCAAATGGGGGCAGTGGAAGTGAGGTGGCGCAGGGAGAATGGGTCAAGGTGGTTTCATTATTTAAACCAACCTAATTGAACCAAATAAATTAGGCCCAATTAGACTAATTTAAATCCAACTAAATTAGACTTAATTAGGCTCAATAAAATTCTAATAAAATCAAAAATTGATTAAGCCCAACCTCTGATCAAATCAGGGACCAAACCATCTCGACGATTAGGTCAACTCTTAACCTAATCGGGTCAAACCCAATTGAATCCAATTCAATTGGACTTGATCAAAAAATAATTACTCAATCAAATTGAGTTAATTAGCGATCAAATTACTAATTAAACCTCTCATAAATATTGAGTCCAAATTCGATGGGTAATCGGGCATCAGAATTCATCGATATGTAACCCTGATCGAAGAGTCCCAAACCAGTGGGACTCTTGACCCCGGTACCCAAAATGTGTGAGACTCATGATTAGAGAATCCTGATTCTCGATCATAGAGTCTCAGACATGTAGGACTCATAGTCCACGAGCATTAGGACTCTTCATCAGCCATCAGATCAGATAGGAACCTCTAATGTGTGTGACCCCGCAGGTTCGAACCTAAGCCGGTAGCATAGGAACCAATTCCTGTACTAATCGAAGTGACCATCTAGCAATGATACCCGATGACCGAATAGACAAATAGTCACAATCACAACACTCAGAACCTACGTGAATATGGTTACTGTATAATTCATCCTTTTGACCTCTGTGTTTAGGACGACTCAGGGTTAAACTATCGACCCTGATTAGATCATCTGACTCGTGCTCAACTCAAACAGTCTTGTGACTCCTCACAAAGACTATCCTGGCCAAGGTTTTGCTAAATTAAAATACGACTGTACACAACTCCTGAACTGGAGTGGTCAATCCCATCTTGACACACGCACCGACAAATCAAATACTTGACTACACCCAGCAGCCTTCCGTCACTGAATTAAAAATTCAGGTAGTCCAGTGCCTAAGTGCAGTGAGTTGCTTGCAAGTCACCGTGGCGGTCTCAGGTCAGAGGGATATTTATACCATATTCCATCGAAGTAAATCTTGACAGCAAAAATAGCTCCAGAGTCGATCACGTTCAGTGCAGATGTACCCTTACATCTCACCTGTATGCCATACTAGTGTCTCCACACTCATTGGTTAAGAGGACAACCAACCTATATGGCACACAATGACCTATGCTTGATAAACGTTGTCATCCTTGGTAACAACGTATCATTTGATCACGAACAGATTTAAGGACTAAATGACAAATCCTCCTTTATCGAGTCTAAATAGTCCTAAGAACTTCACCGCAACATAGGAGTTCATTAGAAGATGAAACATTTTGTGATAAAAAATACAAAATAATTTTTATTAATTCATAATTCATGTACATATACAAAAATGAGCACAACCGTCAACAGGCTGACGATTGGCTTTGGGATACTATTCCCAACACTAGGGACCTTAGGGGAGGTTCCTTTAAATAGGCATAAGGATTGAATCTTATTCAATCTCATAATACAATCCTACTTGCATTAGAATTCTTATTAACTTAAGTTATCCAACTTACATTAGAAAGTCCATTAGGTGCAAACCATTGGAGCCCTTGCACCCATAATTAGATATCCTCTTTTGCACCTAAGAGACATCCCATATAAAAACCAAATGTCCTCTAATTAATGGACACGTCTAAATTGATCAAATCAAGGTGGCACCCCATAATAACTATCAAGGAGATTCATAAGGACTTGCACCCTTAATTTATATGATTCATAATCTTAGACACCAAATAATTAAAGTCTCATAAATCTTATTCATATAGATTATTAGCAGGTAATTAAGTTAGAATTAACTTATCAAATAAGTAATCCCAATGAAAAGAGGAATTGGGTCCAATCATGTGCTAGCAAGATTATCATGAACCCAATGGTTTCTCTAAATCCAATTGACACTTCATAAGCTCAATTACTTATTCCAGATCTAATTTCTTTATTGTGTGACCTCATAGGTTCAATTCTATCTGGTAGTAAGACATACAATAATTTCTATCATCGTATCATTGAAACTTTTTCAGTGGATCAGAATAATTTTACTCTAACTCAACAAGGATTGTCGATCTAGAACAATCCTAGTGAGCTCTCACAATCCACTAGTGATACCTAGCAGTATATAGTGGCAATCCAGTAGAACTAAAATGAACCTCTAGGTGTAGTTAACGTGTAATTCAATCCCTCTATCATGAGTCCTGACTAGATGGCAGGTCATAGATAAATCGTCAAATCTCAACATCAGTTATATGATAGATTCAATCAGCTTAAGTCTATATGTGATTTTATGAAAAAATTTTTTCATCAATCACACTGCTATGGCTATAAACTTAAAGACTCAGCCTCTTAAATCTCATAAGACTATTCCCTCCTACTAGAATCGATAGATCCCATCTTGATGCACACCCCACTCCTATAGTGGACAAACTATCACCAACATCCACTACAAGGGCTCCTTGAGACCCATGTTGATGTGTCAGTCAAACTCCAGTAGCCTCACTATGAGCAGTAGTGTCATCTCACGTCAAAGACCAGTCATACAACTACAGCATCAAGAAAGTCATTAATGAGTGAGCAGACATCCATATGACTTCTCGTGTTGGTCATGTTCAGTACTAGTTATTCTCTAACAACCACCTGCACTCTTGCTCCAATGTCTCTACACTGCAGACTCGAGACCCATCTGTCTGAAGGAAGCGATCCGTGCACTGGTCTATCCAGATCAATCACCATCTCCATGATGATTTTATGATCAGAAATAATTTAGGAATCAACCATCAATGACATATGCCTCAAATTCTCAACTCTTTAAGAATATGTGTAATCATCTTGTTAATCCCTTGGATGATTCATGGATACATAGACATGAATGATAATATAAACTATCCAATAAGTATAAAATCATGTTCTAGAGATATAAAATATGTCAGTCAAGATTGGCTTCTAGGCATACATCAACAATCTCCCACTTGCACTAAAGCCAATCTGCCATGTACCAAGCCCTATAAGCTATAGTCTTAGGCTAGCCAAGTGACTTACCAGTGAGTCATCCATATCACATGTGGAGTTTGCTCTCTACACCTCTATATATTTCTACTCGAGGTAGTCGCGTGTTCTGTTGTTCTATATGTTTGGATATCTGGTGAGACCTAGGCTCCTTAGCAAGAGCTATGGTGCCATTATTTTGTAGTATGGTGTTACGGCATCTGATGGTATGACAACTAATTCTGCAACTAACATTACAATCAGAATACATTCTACACATCTACAGTGTACTCAGCTTTCATTGATCGATTATTTGGAATCCTTCCAAGATATCGATATAGGAACATATCCATAATGTAAATATTCAACCATCAACATCAGGCATAAAGTCTGAATTGATGTATTCTCTCACTCCTAAATTTGATCCTTCTTCAAATATGTCCTCAGTTCTTCTTAAGAGCTTAAAGTTTTTTCACAGCAATCCAGTGCTCACAGCCTAAAAATAACTGATATCTACTTATGACAATCATGGTATAATTAGTTCAAGCACTTTATGGCATATGACTATACTCGAGAGGATAGCAGACCCCTCTTCGAGATTTTTATGCTGAACACTTTCAGCATCTAATCTCTATACTTTATCTATAAAAACACAAGTATCCAATTGCATTTATCTCTATAGATCTTTAGGATGCTCATTTTATGTCTTTCATGGAAAAATTTATATTCAACCATATTTTACTCGATGTCAGTATTGGACACTCCCACTGACCCTTTTGCAACCTATAATTCTTATATCTGATCAAACAATTTGATTATATCATTGAAATGAATGTTCCAACTTCAAAGGTATTGTAGTCTTTGTGATCACCTATCACAAGAAGTAAAATTCATAGGCTATTTCATATAGAAATCTTCAAAAGATCTCTACTCAGAAAAGCTATTTCACATCCTTTCTTGGAGTCAATGTCTCACATCACCTCATTGTAGGTTCTGCGATCATCTCTATATTTTCTATCTCTCATGAGAAATGATTTTCTCTACATCCTCTGTTAAGCATACTCAAGTACCTTTTGAGAGGATTGGAGATCCTACTATGTATACGAGGTGAAGGAGAAATACATGTCTACTGGCTCATGATTAATATGTTCTTAAGGTCTCAAGGCTCTCTGCTCTTCAGAGACACTCTCTTAGAGCTTAACTTTCCTTCCACTACTTCATCTTGGTTAAATAGTTTTTCAAGAAGATAATATTGAGTCACAATCACATTATAATCCCATCAAAAAGTAATATTCGAAACTCTTTTAGGAAGAACTTTATAGACCTATCCTCTAATATATCCACTTGTTGTCCTAGACACAGACTGGATATCTTTGAATTTCAAAATAATCAAGATTCAATTCTCACCATACATATCTTATATGGTGTGGTAGTAACAGGTTTAGAGAGAATCCAATTTCATAGAAATAAAGCATGTCTTTAAAAAAATATAAATAAATCAGTGAATTTCATTATAGATCAGATCATATCTCATATAGTCCCATGTCTCTTCTTATCTCATTGAGTGAGATTTACTAAGAGGGGTCCAATATGAAACAATACCATTTTATGAGATAATCAAAAAATTTCTTTCAATGGTATTACATCCTCGATCTGATCGAAGTATCTTCAAAAATTTTTGATTCATTTCTCTACTTACATCTAAATTCTTTGAACCTTTCAAAATTTTTAGATTTGTATCTCATATACAAAGTACAGACAACTTTTTGGTTAGCACATCACATAGGCTACACACATCAAATATGTACAAGGATAAATTTATCAGTGATCTTTTTCTTCTTATCCCACAAGAGTAGTTTGGTCATATTTTTTTTAAAGAGATGATGCACAAACTAGATTTGACTCAACAGTCAATGAGCCCAAGTCTATATTTTTTCAGTTTGTTAATCATTTCTTTTTCAATATGATTTAGCTATAGGTTCCACATATACTTTAAATTTTATCTCAATTTTGGATCTCTCATATCCAATGGCATTCACTAATTGCTCAATTAAGTTCACATATGCATCAACATATAAATGATAGAGACTGTCTCTAAGAACTAAATCTAAATGATGATTGTAAAGGACAGATATCTATGGCCGCAGCAGCAACTGTTGCCCTATAGTCAATTCAAGGGTTACTTCCTCAGCCCTCTACCTTTCCATCGATTCTACACTAGAGTCTATAGCTCAACTAGGAGAAGAAAAAATTGTAAGGATAGTATTTAGCAATTTTGACATACCTACTCTAGGTGTGTCTTTATTTTTTTAGGCTCTCTAGGTATTTACCTCTGAACTCTTTTAAGGTTCCTTTGTTATCAACACTTTGACCAATTTAGATAAAGTGCCATGATGGTCTTTCATATGGTAGTTTACCATAAACTATCCATATAAACTAATCAGAGATCACAGGATCAAATCCATAAGCAATTCCTTATGTATGGTCATATTGAGCCTTTTAAGCTCTTTAATATCTTCGATCATTATCAAATAACGATCATAGACTGACTGCCCATCATGCATCACATGCGCTATGAAACTCTGACCATCTTATAATACTTATGGATAAATCAATATGTCATTGGCAGTATACATGTACTCATACATAGCACCAATCTTTATTATCATTATCCATCCACTCGTCAAGTATAGCTCGTTGACTATGGGTTGGATAGATTGTTAACATTAGAATAATTTGATAAAGAATATTGCTTAATTTTTTTAAAATTAAGAATAATTCTTAAGTTTGTAAGCCAGTCTATGTACTCACTTTCGATTAATCAGTTGATATCTAGGATTTAAGCTAGAGGGTTGGAAGCTGACACAATAAATAGCAGAGAGCAAAGATTCTAATTGGATGTTTGTACTTATTTTATAATTTACTCTAGAAACTTTTAGATGTAAAAGGAGACTCTTATTATTTTATCAGATCTCCCACACTCTTCGGGTGAAAAAATAAAAATTCTAACACGATAATTGAATTTTTAGTGGGTGTTGCGATCCCACCAATACCGTGCACCTCACCTAACAGTTATTGGTAACATGAATGAACATCGATACATGGACAACTCTTTGTCCAGATACTTCTCTAAGCATATTGCAGCCATTTGGTCTTGAAGTCATGTGGACTCACCTAACAATTATTGCCTGTACTTTTTAGTTAAGTCAGACCCACCATTCACAAGCAGGTGTAAAACGTCATTGGGTCCCTCACCTAACAGTTATTGGGTCCAACTCCATCTTTACCCCACAGTAATTCTTTGCTAATAGAGTGGTTGTATGTTCCTGATGCAACTGAATCACTGTGACCAGTCGAAAATAATTAACGTCGATAGCACGCCGCACATCTACACGATGGAAGACCTTAGACTTAATATTTTGTGAGAGATTTGGGTTTAGGTTTCATCTAATCAGTCATCACATGACTGATGTAATTGACATGGGCTAAATCAAACCACCAAGCAACTATATTTGTGACTCAATCTTTCAAATTGGTCAGGTAAGTAAAGATTAGTGGGGGTCCCCCCGTTATTTTTTTTAAACATCAATAAATTGATCAGGTAAGCGAATGAAATTAATTAAATAATTATTTTTTAATTACTTGTCTTAGACATCAATTGGATAATTGATCATAATTGGTTAGCTTAAGTAAATCGGATTCAAATCAATAAGTCAAATTAGGTCTTTAGGTTAATCGATTCTACATATGGGACTCAATTGATTTGATCAACAATAATTATATGATCATTAACTTAATTGATCTAACTCAATTCAACACTTGACTCGGTTTAACCAATTACTTAATCGAATTAGATCCATATATCCCAAATCAAAAATCTTAGATGTAATCCTATTACATGACCTAATTTTTGATTTTTTCATGACCAAAATCCTCATACACAAACACAAATTTTAGATTCTAAAATCATATTTCAGATCTAAATACTTTGCATGAAAGTAAGTATTAAAATATGAAAATAATTTTCAAGTTCTAACATATAAACATATATCACATATATGCATATAAAATCAGATCTTAAATAAAATTTTAGATCTAAACATGATATCATATATTTTATATACTAATCATAGATCAGATAAAAGCTAAATTTATGATCTAAATATATAATCATATATCATACATATGAATTAAAATTTAGAACATAAAAAAAATTAGGTTTCATGTATGTATTTATTTCACATGAACTAGAACTCTTTCTAGATCAATTTTTAGATCTATGCATGCATCAACATATCAACTATATATTCTAAAATTAAATCTAAAATTAAATTTTAAATTTAAAGATCTATCCATATATCTCATATATCAAGAAAAAAATAATTTTAAATTTTTTTCAAAAATATGTATATTAAAATTCAGCATATGAAAATCCGTGGCTCTGATATCATTGTTGGAATTTTGGAGTTTCATGCATACATATGTATTTCAAAACTTTTATTTTCTAAATATTGTACTGAAGAATAAGATTAAAATAATTTTAATCTTAATTTTACATACATAAAAATAAAAAATCATATGATCTATTTCATATGCTGAAATTGATATATGCTGAAATTCAGATTGTGATCAAATCACATACCTGTTTTGCAATCTCTTTCTGCAAAACTGGATCTAAAAGAGAAGAGGCTTTCTCATAGCTGCATAAGTATCCAATCTCTATGAGTATTCACTTGGAATCAGTCTGAAACAGTCCTCTTTAATCTGAATTTTGGTTCTCCAAAATTCAGCCTGTTGAATCTGAACGAAGCATGGATCGCGATCAACATTTGATCTTTCTCTTTGATCTTCTTCTTCTCCTCTTCTCTAGAGTTTCTTCTTGCTATATGCTACTACTAAATGTTAAAAATCAGAAAGGAAGAGGCACCCAAACTTCTTTGGGCATGGTACTCCTTGGGACGTGCTCCCAAGGAAGGAGTGTATAGAACACCCAAGAGGAGAGAGAGAGAGAAAGAGAGGGCATGGGAGAGCCTTTGGGTGTGAAAGGTTGCTGGTTTTGATACTCTAGAAATCTTAGGAGAGGTCCCTTTAAATAGGCATAAGGATTGAATCCTATTCAATCTCATAATATAAGTCCTACTTGCATTAGGCAGTAGTAGTCTCACTGTGAGCAGTAGTGTCATCTCAGATCAAAGGACCAGTCATACAACTGTAACATCGAGAAAGTCACTAATGAGTGAGCAGACATCCATGTGACTCCTCATGTTGATCACGCATAGTGGTAGTTATTTTTTAACAACCACCTACACTCTCACTCCAGTGTCTCTACACTGCAGACTCGAGACCCATCTGTCTGAAGGAAGCGATCCATGCACTGGTCTATCCAGATCAATCACTATCCCCATGATAATTCTGTGACCAGAAGCAATTTAGGAATCAACTATCAATGATATATGCCTCAAATTCTCAACTCTTTGAGAATATGTATCATCATCTTGTTAATCCCTTAGATGATTCATGGATACATAGACATGAATGGTAATATAACTGTCCAATAAGTATAAAATCATATCCTAGAGATATGAAATGTATCAGCTAAAATTAACTTCTAGGATATACATCCAACACAATGATCATATTTTTTCTGTGGTAGGGTCATAACACCGCATATCATCTTACGATGAGCTACGAATCATCTGACAGTAAAGTCCTTCGGAACTACTAGTCTCGCTGGTGGTTTGTCACTGGTCTCACTGATAACATATTGCTGGTCTTGCTAACGACATAAATCCTCAGGATAAATCAATTACCAACATATATACCTCCATTGGTGGGATCTTTTACATAGTCAAGTTGTCAATTCATATTATTCTTATTTCAAAATTCTTCATAAGTCATATCTTTTTTTTAATTCGATAAGAAAATAAATAATCATGTGGTATCAAAATTAATCAATATAATGCATAATGAAAGTAATATGTTCAATCATGCTTCATCATAACATATCAAAATAAGATATTTTTTATAACAAAATATCATTCATCCAATTCATGTATTATTCCATAAATTATGTTAGAAAAATATATTATAATTTATTGATCAATTTAAAAAAATAAAATATTACTTACCTCATACGCATTCCAATAAATCTACATAATTCTATAAATTTTTTTCTAACATCCTTTGTTCTTAGATCATATTGTGATATCCTATGATCAAACATCCACAATCCCATACAGGATCAATTTCAATAATTAGAAAGGACATGAATAATTAAGAAAAATAAAATGATGGATACCTGCATCCTATAGTCCAGATTGATCCAGTCATTTAACTTTATCTGATCAAAATTCAATTAGAACATAGATGGTCTAAAGTTTGACAATCGGATCAAATCAGATTCGAAGTCATAGGATTGAAAATCTTTTATTTGGATTCATAAATCAAGTAGAGAGAGAACATCAGAGGAAAGAGCATTCATGAGGTACAATCCAAATTGATCAGGTGATACAATCCAACATCACGATTGGTCCAATCAAAATGATCTAATCAAGTCATAGTTCAACCAGTATACAGATAATCCAAAATAAAATCATAGATGATCAAATCTAATGGTTTATGGTCTGATCAAGATGCTGGCATACTACCTAACAATCACAGATCAAGATGCTTCCACTAGAATCATTCAAATTAATTATCACTCTTCTCATAATTCTAAAAAATTATAGGAGAGAGAAATAATTTAGAGAGAGAAAATTTTAGAGAGAGAAAATAGAGAGAAAAACTAGAGAGAGAAATAGAGGAAAAAGAGAATAGAGGAGAGAAGAGAGTAGAGAGAGAAAGTCTCTCACTTTTTTTTTTTTTTTTCTTTTCTTTTTCTTCCTTCTTCCCATGGTTCTCTAGCAAAACAGGGACTGTGCGGTCCCCCTTTGTTCGATCGATCAGAGGCCACGACCAGTGCGATGGTGGCCAACGCAGGAGGGCTATGATATCGTAGTCCAGAGGAAGCCAAACCGGTGGTCGATGGTGACCACCGGCATCGAAAAATCAAAGAAAAAGATGATAGAAATAGTCTAAAACAGGTGAGTTTTTCCCCATGAAATCCAACGAACTCAGTCGTCGGCAGTCGTGCACATAGGCAAAAAAAAAAGAAAGAAGGAGGATGTGGCGAGGAATCGAGGTGAGCACGGTGAAGGCTTCCACGAGATCCTCTGGCGATCCTTGTCGTTTTGCTCTCGATTGCTTGATGGGAGGAGGAGAAAAGAACTCTCTTCTTTAAATAGGGTTGGAGGGGAGGAGTTTGACTCCTCTCCGACATTGATTTCTGACTTCGATCGGAAGTCACCTTAGGAAGAAGAAGACTCCCGAATAGAGTCTTCTTCTCTCTCTCTCTTTTTTTTAGGGCTTGGGCTTTGGGCTTTGGGCTGGTTTACAACATTCTTCCCCCATAAAAAAATTTTTGTCTTCAAAATTTTTTTTGCTTAAGTCTTCATAAATTCTTACTTGAGATTTATGGTTAAAATCTCACCCATAAATATTTTAATATTTTAATTCTTGATACAAATTCATTCTTAAATCATATCATAAGGAAAAGATCAATATATCAAGTGTTGATCTGAAATAGAACCATTTATTTTCTTATTATCAGAATCAACATCTCAAAGATTTTTAATTTTTAAGATTTCAAAATTATGATTTCATTTTCTATAAAAATAAGGTTCAATACCTCATGAGTAGATCAAAATCAAACATATCTCTTGTAAATAGAAAAAAATTAATATCTTAATTCATGAATAAAAATTTTATTTTTTTAATCAAAATATTAACTGCTCTTAATTAATCAACCCATTATAAGATAGAAAAATATACTTATGTGAATCATATGATGACATCCTAATCAGTTAAAATTTGAAAATATTTTCTCTCAGTCATGCTTCCAAAGGTTGGAGATTCACCATGTTAATCTCATCCTCAAACTTTTGATATTTTAATTTTCTATATAATTTCATCATTAAGTCATTTCATAAGAAAAGATCAATATCACTAGTATTGATTAGAATCAAAATCACTATTTTTAGTCATCAAAATTTTTTTACTCAAGCCCTCAAACTCTTAAATATTTAATTCTTGAAGTAATTTTATCATTAAGTCATTTCATAAGAAAAATCAATAACTCAAAAGTTGATCTAAATCAAAATTATTTTTTTTTCTTATAATCAAAATTAATGTCTCTATTCTAAGTAAGTATACAATTTTCTTTATCTAAACATTAACTACTCTTAATTAATTGATTCATTATAAGATTAAATTATGAATAACTCCAATCCATATTTTATAGAATAATAGTAATATCAATAGATAACCTCAATCTTGTCCAATCAGTCAGAGGAATAATAATGATCAAAAGAGTTCAAACTTCAAATTTTATTATACTCTCTGGAGATAAATATTTGAGTATAATAATCTAAGATCAAAATTAATATTTGATAAATAATCTTAAATTCTTTTTAATAAATAAAAAATTATAAAATTTAATTTTAAGATTAAAAAATTTATCTCTAAATATTTCAATTCTAAAATCAAAAATCAAAGGTCCACTTATTTTAGAATTAAGATGCTAAATATTTTCTTAGCATAGTAGATGGAAGCACTACTTTTAAAATTACATTAGGATATCTAAAATAATTCAAAATTTTAAAAATATTATTCTTTCTAATATCAATAAATTTTTTGTATCAAATCATATCATCTATCAAATTTTTTAACTCAAAGAGTCAACATTTCTGACTTACTCAAAAAAATCCAGATCACCATGCTTCTACTGTGCACTCTATTCTAACAATCAAAATTTATTAGATTCATCAAAAAAAAAAATTTTTTGATCAAATTTTTTTATCTTATCAAAAAAAAATATCTATAATTTTAAATTCTAATTGAAGCCAAAGATTAACTTTCGATTCTTAATTTTACTTTTGCTGGTATACGATAATCTTGATTAACCCTTGAGTCCAATATTACATTCAGAACCATCATATAGGTCTACTATAATCCAATATGAATCAAATCTTAATTCTCATATCAATTCAATTAGATAATTTCAAATCAAAATTTTATAAGTAAAATCAATAAGAAAATTCTTCAATACTTCACCAAATTAGAACATAATCAGAATATATAAGAATTTCAAATCATTATTTTTTTAAAAAATTTTATCATCAATATCTTTAATATCTATCAAGTATCCTTTCATAACAATCACACAAATCTCAAAAAAATCAAATCTTCATTTAATAATAGATTTATCAGGAACCTCATTAACAAAAGTAAAGGAACTCCATATCAATTCCTAAATTCAAAATTTTAAATTTCAAATTCACGTGGATCCCATAATCTCGAATAAATATAAATCAAATCTTTTATCTTAATTTAAAGATAGTATTTTTTTATTAATAATCTCAACAATAATATCAAAAAATTTTTGATCAACTTAGATATGAAATCTTTAAATTAAAATTTTATACACATCATATAGTCTCCAAGAAACACAATAAGATCTATATTTAGATCCAAAGATGATAATTAAATATTTCAGTACAATGAATATCCTACAATCTCATAATCTATTTCATCAATAAGAAATAGACTTCTTTGCAATATCCCTAAATGTGCATTCATCCTAATATGCCACTTTATATATGATTCACATATCAAGTTTAATTTCAATAAATATTCTAATCAAGCATCATAAAAGACTTTCTTAGTCTATCCTGGAATAATATTTTATCATCAAATCTTTATCTTACCAATAATAGTCAACTTCTCAACTAGAAGTAATATCATAGTATTATTCTCATATCGAATTTGAGCTTACGATTCACTTGAATAATCAATGATCAAATTAATAACCACAATGCATAATAAAATTTTATGTCAATCCTTTTGTAATTACTTTCGATCAAAATCTAACTAATCATATCATAATCCATAGATCATCCATCATATTTCAAATTCTACATGTCATAATCTCTTATGGTCCTTTCATATATAATCTCAATATTTAATCAAAAATCATAAAGATTTCTCACACTACAATCATCATAGATCTACACCATAATGACCCTAGTGTCTATCCACTTATACTCATTCTATATATGATTCTATGTTTCATAATTTATCCACTTATACTCTGATACCACTTTAATTGTCACGCCCCCGACCCGAGATCGTGAGCTGAAGGTTGTGGCAACCGTCGCATACTCATAGAAAACTCTCCTTATAAGCATGCAAGGTATCTTATCATGCTATCCTAAAATAATAGTAGAATAATTAGTCAATAATTTAAATCCAAAACATAACAATATAAATTTCAACTTTAATATATAAATAAATTCAACAATGTTCAATACACCTTACATCAAATTCAATAAGACTTTCAGTCTAAAATAAAAATATGGAGGTTCTGCTTCTCATCACTCTTCCATTCATATCTTGTATCATCTTAATTCTTTAATATCTATAAAAATAGTAAAAATAGAAGGTAATGAGCTAGACAGCCCAATAAGTAATGATCACTTTCAATAGATTTCATCAGGTATTAAAGTAAATAATTATTTATAAAAAATAAGTATATAGAGTTTATCAATTTGAAATCAATTTTGATTATGCAATATAGTTTATGCTAAATTTATTTTTTTTTTAAATTCAAGTTTCTTTCAAGATTTTAATTTCTTTTATTCTCAAGTTCTTTTCATCAACCATGAGCTATGATCATATTTTTTCTATGATAGGGTCATAACACTGCGTATCATCTTGCGATGAGCTACGAATCATTTGGCAGCAAAGTCCTTCGAAACTGCTGGTCTCGCTGATGGTTTATCGCTGATCTCAATGGCGACATATCGTTGGTCTTGCTGGTGACATAAACTCTCAGGATAAATCAATTACCAACATATATGCCCCATTAACGGAGTCCTTTACATAGTCAGGTTGTCAATTCATATTATTCTTATATCAAAATTCTTCATAAGTCATATCTATTTTTCTAATTCGATAAGAAAATATATAATCATGTGGTATCAAAATCAATCAATATAATACATAATGAAAGTAATATGTTCAATCATGCTTTATCATAACATATCAAAATAAGATATTTTTCATAATAAAATATCATTCATCCCATTCATGCATCATTCCACAAATTATGTCAAAAAAATATATTATAATTTATTGATAAAACTAAAAAAAGTGAAACATTACTTACCTCATATGCATTCCAATAAATTCACATAATTCTATAAATTTTTTTCTAATATCCTTTGTTCTTAGATCATATTGTGATATCCCATGATCAAACATCCATGATTCTATACAGGATCAATTTCAATAATTAAAAAAGATATGAATAATTAAGAAAGATAGAATTGATGGATATCCACATCCTATAATCCAGATTGGTCCAGTCATTTAACTTCATCTGGTCAAAATCTAATTAGGACATAGATGGTCTAAAGTTTGACAATCAGATCAAATTAGATTCGAAGTGAAATGATTGAAAATCTTTCATTGGATTCATAAATCAAGTAGAGAGAGAAAATTAGAGGAGAGAGAATTTATGAGGTACAATCCAAATTGATCAGGTGACACAATCCAACATTATGGTTGATCCAATCAAAATGATCTAATCAAGTCATGGTTCAACTAGTATACAGATAATCCAAAATAAAATCATGGATGTCAAATCTAATAGTTCATGGTCTGATCAAGATGCTTGCATACTACCTGACAACCACGGATCAGGATGCTTCCACTAGAATCATTCAAACTAATCATTATTCTTCTCATAATTCTAAAAAATCATAGGAGAGAGAAATAATCTAGAGAGAGAAAATTTTAGAGAAATTAGAGAGAGAAAGAGAGGAAAGAGAGAATAGAGGAGAGAGAGTAGAGAGAGAAAGTCTCTCTCTTTTTTTTTCTTTCTTTCTTTTCTTTTTCTTCCTTCTTCCCCCGGTTTCTCTAGCAAAACAGGGGACCATGCGGTCCCCCTTTGTTCGACCAATCAGAGATCATGGCTCGCATGATGGTGGCCAACGGCAGGAGGGCTACGACACCGTAGTCTGGAGGATGCCAAACCGATGGTCAATGGTGACCACCGGCACTGAACCAAAGAAAAAGACGGCAGAAACAGTTTGAGACAGGTGAGTTTTTCTCCAATGAAATCCAACAAACTCGATCACCGATGGTCGTGCATACAAGCAAGGGAAGGAAGGGGAGAAGGGAGGAAGAGAAGTCGGGGCTTACCTCCAGCTCCGGTCGCCGCTGTAGCGAGGAATCAAGGCGAGCACGGTGAAGGCTTCCACGAGAATCCTCCGGCTATCCTTGCATTTTGCTCTCGATCGTTTGATGGGAGGAAGAGAGAAGAACTCTCCTCCTTAAATAGGGTCGGAGGGGAGGAGTTTGACTCCTCCTCGACGGTGATTTTTGACTCCGATCGGGAGTCACCTTAGGAAGAAGAAGACTCCCGAATAGAGTCTTCTTCTCTCTCTTTTTTTTTTTTGGGCTTGGGTTTTGGGCTTTAGGTTGGGTTATAACAGTAAGACTATGATGGAGGAGCGAAACTATATTCTTTTGGTTTTTTTCTTTTTATTTTTTATGAATAATTGTTTTTGTTGGCAAAAATATTAAAACAATCAAATTAGAGTGTGTACGTTAGAAATTTGCACATGCTAACAAATGTAATTATTTCATTTAGCATTAGTGGCTGAAAATGGATGGTGTAAACATAGAATGATGGCGTATCTTTTAGGTGACTGAATTAGAAGAAGTGCATCTCCAAAGACAGCATAATTATAGAGCTGAACTATTATTTAGTAGAAGGCTAAAGTGGATTCTTTTGAGGAGGTGCGCAGATGTAGAGCTAGCTCCTCCTTTTGTTTTAGGGACTTCTTTGATGTGATATATATGTGTATATATGTACTTCTTACATATAAATAAATGTGCCTCCATGGTTTCAACATATCATGAAGTAAATATATGGTCCTGGTTTAAATCTCATTGCTGCACTAATTACTTTGAAACCACTATAATGCCCCATAAGCTTCACTATTGGAAGTGTTCCAAATATACCATATGATAATACACTGCATGTCTCTTTCAATCACCTAAATTGCTAATTTCTTGTTGCTCAAAAAGATTATGTTTAAAAGCATCTAAAATGCTAATATGAAGTACATGAAGTTACAAATTTTCAGCTATTCTTATGGTTGCACGTGCATGATGCTCTTAAAGCTAGTAAAGCGTTTTGGTAAACTTCCATTAAAAGATTGGAAAACTATAATCAGGCCAATACAGTGCTTGACATGGGTTAGAAGTCTTCCTTTTTCTCAACATTGATTTTTTAATATGAAAATCCAAAATGTTTTCAAATTACCAGACTATTTTAACTTGTTTCAGTTATTCATGACTGATCAATTCATGTTTATACATTAATTGTTAACGGTAGGAAGCCATGCTTTCTCTTTCTTCCAGGAATAAATATAGGAGTAAATTTGAATCAATTCTTATCTATCTTGACTTTTATTAAACTCTTTTAACCTTCTGCCAAAATCCTCCCCAAAAATCCGTTCTTTTCTTGGATTCCAAAACCTCTTGGCACGGTAAACGCAGTACAAGATAAGGTTCCATGCACCCAAATCCCGGTGCAGTCAGAATATTATTTTCTTCGTACTTGACCAGCCCTTCCCTGTACTCACCCTTCCCACGGCAAACAGCAAGCATCAAAACTTTAAGAATTTTGCCAGTACTATTTTTGAAGAAATATCCTGCATTTATTTATTCCGGCAACGAAAAGACTTCAGCAAGCTCATCATCACATCAAAATGAAATCCTTCAACCAAGCAAACATTATTTTTTGTGAAAATTGATTGCCGTGAAGGAGATGCAGCCAAGCAGTCGATAGATAAAGGCCGCGAACATGGTCTTCCCCCCACCACCAATCCACTCCACCCCACTCCAATCCTATTCACTGTATAAACCAAATGCTGGTGCAGTGAAACAATAAAGAAAAAGTAAAACAGTACGCACAAAAAGCCATGGCGTCGGACGCGTGACCACAGAGAGAGGAGGAAAAAAAAAAAAAAACAGAGTTATAAAAGAAAGAGAAAGCAAGAAGGAAAGACCTGGCAAACTTTTCCGCTGGTTTCTCGTGCGCTTCCCCGTTTGACCGTCCCTCCCCTTCTCTCTCCTCCACACCCTTCTCCAATTTAATAATTGGATGAGAATCAAATAAATCCTTCCGTTCCTTTTCCTACATGATCTATCGTACGTGTTTCTCTCTCTTGTTCGTATGGTGCTTTTTTTTTAATTAGAGAGAGATGGGAAAGGCTTTAAATATAGAGGGACAGGTGGTGAGGGCAGTGGTTGCCTCCGAATCCGCTCGTCCTCTCTTTTTGCTTGAGAGGGGCAGAAGTAGGAGCAGCAGCAGCGCCATAATGGTCGTCCAAGCGCAGTACCCGTCCAACGCCTTAGCTCCGGATTTCCGCGTCAGGTGAGAAACCTGAGGGAAAGAAAGGGATTTAATGCCTCTTTCCTTTAAACCGGTTTCCTCCTTTTTCTTTTTGGAGCGCTTCTTTTGGATTCGTAATCCGTGCGGATTACGGAGCCAGTGAATGCAGCGAGCACAAGACAGGGCGTTTCGGTTTTTCCTCCATCTTTCTTTCTTTCCTAACTCTCCTCCTCCTTTATATACAGAGATAAAGCCTCTCTCCCCGGAACCACTCCGACCAACGCTTTGCTTGAATCCTACGGTCATCTTGGTAGGCAGTCCGACCCAAAACCCTCTTCTCCTTCCTTCTTCTTTCTCGTTTTTGACGGTGGTTTCTCTGCAGGAGAGCAGCAGATCAGGTTTTTTGTTAATGGAGCCGGGATCAGCGACCCGGGGAGCGAGCTGACGTGCAATGCCTCCGGATCGAGGGAGAGGAGTCGAGAAGACGACGACGTCATGGTTCTCCCCCAGCCTGACCGCAGCAACCAGCAGCACCACCACCATCACCATCACATCTCTCACGGTCTGGGATTCGCCACCACCGCTGCCGCTGCCGGTGCCGGTGCTGGCGCCGGCGCCGGTGGCTTTCCCAAGATGCCGGACAAGGCCACACCCGTCTCCCTCATCAACCCGAACTCCGCTGGGTTGCAGCCCTCGCACGAGCAGAGCCGGCTGCAGTGGTCCGCCGGCACGTCCACCAGCGGTCGGCCTCCTGCCATCTCGGACCTCCTTTCTCATCTCTACCACCAGAGCCTCGAAATCGACGCCCTCGTCCGATTCCAAGTAGCAAATCTCTTTCCTCTTTCCCGTTATTATTATTCCATTCTTGCACGCGAAATCGAATTAAATTAAATTTGATTTCGTTTTTGTGAGAATAGAGCGAGAAGATTCGGTCGGGATTGGAGGAGGCGCGGAAGAGGCATTGCCGGGCTTTGATCTCGATCTTGGAGCAGAGGGCGGTGAAGAGGCTTAAAGAGAAAGAGTTGGAGTTGGAAAGCGTGAGCCGGAGGAACGCAGAGCTGGAGGAGAAGGCGAGGCAGATCGCCGCGGAGAGCCAGATCTGGTTCACGTAGCGAAGAACAATGAGGCCATCGCCGCCAGCCTGAGGACCACCCTCGAGCAAGCCCTCCTACAGAACGCCGCCTCCGGCGGCGGTGGCCGGGCCAAGGAGGGCTACGGCGACAGCGACGGAGCGCCGTTCCCGGCGGACGATGCGCAATCATGCTGCTTCGAGGAGGAGGCGGTGGCGGAGAGGGGGATCATCGTCGGTGGTGGTGGTGGTAGAGAGGAGGAGCTCCGGCGGCGAAGGTGGTGCAAGGTGTGCCAGCAAAAGGAGGTGGACGTTCTGCTGCTCCCATGCCGGCATCTTTGCTTGTGTAGGGACTGTGAATCGACGGTTCAAACGTGTCCCATCTGCCAATCTTTGAAGAATGCAGCTTTCAGATTTTTATGCGCTGATGATGACCCCTAATTTTGGCGGGCGGACATGCCTAGCTATAATCTTTTCTTGTAAATCTTCGATAAAGTTTTTCTTTCTTGTAATTGGAGGGTCCGGTATTTTGCCAAATAGATGTTAATTGTAGAATATTATTTTTAGTGCTCTTAAGTTTACTATTTTTTCCAGCTCTGGTAACTCTTCTTTTATATATATATATATATATATATATATATATATATTATATATATATATATATATATATATATAAAGATAAAAAAAGGTTTAACTAGGAAATGTTCTTTGAAATACCATCAGTTTTTCTTAATGACTTAATACCGATCTAAAAAAAAATTTTTTTTTTGCCTGTACCCACATAAATTTTCTTTTCTTTTTTTAATGTGAGATGACTCGACAGCAAGCTCTGAAATAATTAGTCTGTATGCAACAAATCACCCAACTCCAACTTGCTAGGCACATTTTGGATCCCATCCCAAATAACTAAGCTTTGAGTATGTAGGCATACTATTCGCTTCTGGCCTTAAGGACGACTAACCTGGATCCCTCCCGAAACATGCAAGCCAGGCATTGCGCTTTCGCTTGTTCGCCCTCTACATGATACGGCATCCAAGAGCCATTGTGGATGGTGCCTGACCAAGGGCGCATTCTTATGTCTACAGTGACTTGTAGACCAAAACATATCCATAATTGGATATGCATTGAGAGTTATCAAACTCATCAAACCAATACATCTAATTTAAGTCAAGTTGGTTTCTGTATGTGATAATTTGTGGTATTCATTTGTTTCTTTTTGCAAAATCTAAGGAATTTATTTATTTCGCTAGACTACAAAAGCCACATAAGAGCATCCATTTTCTTTTTTTTTAAATTAGATAACAAACAGATTGTGATTTCTTTCTTCTGAATGCAAGAATTTAGAAAACGATGCAGCATGTGCCCAAACGTGAATTGCGAAATAGACATTTCATAAGGGGAATTGATCATATTTGAGAGGATCAACCTATTCAAACACAATATATCAATAAGTACATAAACAAATAAAGAGGAGAGATCTATAGTTAGACTGCCACGTCTAATATTTGATAAGGACTAGTCAAAGGTCTATCTAATAAGCTCGGAATATGTCCTTGCCCTTTCCTCAGCTAATTTTTTCATTACTTTTCTGCGGGCTCATCTTCAAAACTGAGAGGTTAGGTAATCTTATAATCTAAAATACTATTTTGTATAATTCAACTTGAGAGTTTGACAAACTCACTCAAATAATAAATAATATTTAAATAAATTGATGTACTCAGCTTCATAGAAAGAGAGGATAAATGGTCCAAGAGGAAAATATAAGGTATGACCACTAAGTGCAATAATTCTTTCAATGGAAGCTTGAAATTAAAGTCAAGGCATTTTTGAGCAACATGGGTTATGCCCGAGCTGTATACTTTGAAAATATATTTCTGAATTTTTTTTTAATTGATAGCTGATATAGCTTGGGTTCATTAAGTCTTGAAATCACAGTGGCCAGCTTAACCCACTAGTAAGAGGGCGATATGTGTCATGCAGAATTAACAGCCAAGCAAATCTCAGAACGATAAGCATGGATGGTTATAGCTCTACATGATTTTGGCAGATTAGATAAGGAAGGCTACAACAATTAAGGTCGGTAGATAATGAAAAAGCATACTAATCTCATTTAGAGATTATGCTATTTGGATTGCACAAGATCAGTGCCTACCTTTCTATATAAAGGGCACCCCCGACGATGCTCAAATAACTGCTCTTCACTCCATTACCATACTGCTACTCTGCCATTTTCAAACCCTTACTATTCCCTAAGGTCTATGCCTAACTAAGGTATTGGAGGGTCTTCAACTGGACACCCTCAAGCAAGTGCACTTCCATATTTTTTGTTGTTTCTAGCCGGATGCAGTGTAGAAGCTTTTGTTTGAGCATAATCACCGAGGTCAATGTTAGATGTGCGCTTAGAAGTCAATTATTGGCTGACACATTTATATTTTTAAGGTCTTTTCTTGTACTTATAAAATTTTATTATTAATAAAAGAATATTTTATTTTCAATCATATTTATGTGTCCATGATTTATCCTGAAAATTAACAAAGATGATATTATATATTCTCAAGGTATTGAAATTTGAGACATACATTATTAGCGGTTAGTTTCTAAATACTCTCGATCGAAGGATCGTCGTAGAGCATAGTGACCAATCCATTTAAGATCAGTACACGGATCACCTCCTTTATGGGCAAACGAATCTCCAGTCTACAACGTGGTGATATTGGGGTAGAGTGTACGTAGTTGATAGAGAATAACTTACACTGAGTGTGATCAATATGAGAAATCACTTGGATGTCTACTCACTCAGCAGTGATCTTCTCGATGCTGCAATAGTATAAGTGGTCCTTTGATCTACAATGACATTGGCTATTCGCAACGAGGCTACTGAGTTTGACTGCATGTTCCCTTGGTTCCTAGCCATTCGGATCTTTAATGTGTATATTGATAATGATAGATTCAGATTCATTGTTAAAGTAGGATGCACCTAGATAAAATCTATCGATCTTGGTAGAAAAGAAGAAGTCCTATGCGATTCACAAGACTGAGTTCAGAAAATCTTCGATCGAAGCAAGTGTGAATATTAAAAAAAAAATTTCACAGAATTCACAAGTGAACTTGAATCGAGCCAATCTGACATATGACTAACGATAAGATTTGACGAATTTTTCATGATCTTCGTCAAGTCAAAATTCACGATAGAAGGACTGAATCATACGGTAACTGCACCTAGGGGTTTATATTTTTCTGTTCTACTGGGTTGCCACTACATACTGCTAGGTATCACTGGTGGATTGTGAAAACTTACCAGAATTATTTTTAGATCAACGATTTTTATTAGGGTGATCTAGAATTATTCTGGTTCATCAAAAGGAGTTTCGATAATAGTATGATGGAGATTACGGTATATCTCATTAGCAGATAGAATAGAACATGAGGGGTCACACACAAAAAGAGTTTGATCGATCAACGGTTTAGATCAAATTTGAATTATCAATTTGATTGATGGTTTGAATTTAAAAATTTTTAATTTATAAGTGTTACAAATTCAGTAACTACTAATTGTTAGCACAGAAACTTAATTATAAATATTGTCATTTAATTGGGATAGATTAAATTATGAATAAAATTTTAATTAATTTAAATCAAATTTAATTTAATTAGATTTAATTTAACTTAATACTAATTAGATTCAATTATCTAAATCATAATGACATTTCAAGCCTGATTAGATCAGGTCTGATAGCTTTTCGAATTTGATTCGATTCGGACTCAATTTGAATCCAACCGAGACCCAACTTGAATCAATTTGAATCCGTCCATGACTTCAACCGCAAGGAGGACTCCGTCCGGACTCCTACGGGAGCCGGGCTCCGTCGCCAACTTCAACTGCCGGTAAGCTCCGTCCGGACTCCTACGGGAGCCGGACTTCGCACCTGACTTTAATTGCAGCAGGACTCCGCCCGGACTCCTACGGGAGCCGGGCTCCGCCTTCGACTTCAATTGCAAGAAGGACTCCGCCCGGACTCCTACGGGAGCCAGGCTCCGTCACCAGCTCCGACCGCTGTCGAACTTCAGCCGACGGATCTGCACTCCCAGGCGCGACACAGCAACCACCACGATCCTGCTCCACTTCCTATGACGGATTCCACTCAGCTCCATCATTCCCTGACAGACCGCTATGATGGCCACCACTCTGCCCCACCTCCTGCGACGGATCGTGCGCGGCTCCACTATTCCCGGGCAGACTGCTATGATGCCCACGATCCTGCTCCACCTTCTGTAACAGATACTGCACGATTCTTCCATCCTCTAGCAAGTCGCGACAACAGACGCCGCTCCACTCCCTGCGGCAGACTCCACGTGGCGCGCCACAGTGAGAGCCACGGGTCCATTCCACTACTCCTCGCAACAAATTCCTCCTGGTAGTGGGTGGCCCACTACCGGACGGTTATGAACGTCGCTATCAGTCTGTTGAGCCCTCCGCCTATAAAAAGGAGGACCCCAGATACGTTATTCTATAAGCTCTCATTTTTATCTAAAAACTCTACTAAAATTTCCGTTCGAGCACTTCATTCTTGTTGAGGCAGAGAACTGACTTGAGCGTCGGAGGGTCTTGCCGGAGCAACCCCACCTCTGGTTTAGACTTCTTTTGCAGGTCCCGACGGCGACCGCGACTCCCTCGACTCCAGCTTCTCCAGCGCAAGCGGATTTTTGCACCAACAGGATTGGCACTAGAGGAAGGGGCTGTGTCTTCGCAGTATCCTTGTTCTTAAAGGAGCGCTCAACGGGACCGCCCTCGGGCATCTCTTCCGACATCCCCTCCCCCCTCCTTTCTCCACTTGGTCCTTGCTTGATGCCTCCCCGCAAGGCATCCACGCGACGGTCCACGGCCTCCGTGGCCAGATCTCAAGCTCCGACGTTCCCTCCTATTTCTCAACCTCCTCCTCCTCCTCCTCCGACGACGGTCGGTGTGGAGCAGTTTGACCTGCTGGCGCAGCAGGTCAGAGGCCTCACAAAAGCTGTGCAGGCTATGCAGCAGCAGCAGCCGCAGGCATCAGTACGCCTGGAAAGGGTGTCTCCGGAACACCAGAATCCAACGGCAGGGCGGGCCACTTGGGCCAGCCACCCCGTCCTTCCTGGGAAAATGAACCCGAGGGTGGAGAGCCCTCAATCGGACCACGACTCCACCCCTGAAAGGTCCCTGCCCCCATTCTGCCAGAGGACCCTCGAGACTCGAAGTCGGGAGGATTTCCTGGACCGGAGACTCCAAGAGATGAACCGGTGGATCGAAGAACTCTGCCATGCTCCCCCCGCTTATGGTGAGAATATTTGTACTGACCCTCCCTTCTCTCAAATGATCATGCAGGAACCGATCCCCCAAACTTCAAGCTCCCCCAGTTCAAAAGCTACGACGGAACTTCGGACCCGATCGATCATCTGGAAGCCTTCCGGACGATGATGCTGCTTCACGGCGCTCCCGACGCCATTCTATGCCGGGCCTTCTCATCCATCTTGAAGGGAGCGGTGAGAAACTGGTACTCGGCTCTGAAATCGGATACCATCTTTTTCTTCGATCAAATGAGCCACCAATTTGTAGCCTATTTTGTCAGCAGCCGGCGCCCCCAGAAGGGTTCGGAGTCCCTCATCAATATCAAGCAGAGGGAAGGGGAGTCCATTCGGACCTACATCAACCGTTTCAACGTTGCGGCGCTAGAGGTCCGAAACTTGGACCAATCAGTCGCAATGGCCGCTTTGAAGGGTGGCCTTCAGAAGAATGACCTTTTATTCTCCCTGGAGAAGAAGTATCCCAGGGATTTTACTGATTTGTTGGCTCGGGCTGAAGGATACGCCCGAGCGGAAGAAGCCTTCAAAATGAAGGATGAAGAGACAGCGAGGGAGCGGCAGGCGGGAGACTCGAGTAACCTGCAATCGAAAAAGGTCGAGAGAAGCCCAGCCGCGTTCTCGATCCTCTCCTGGGCACAAGCGTGCCCATACTCCACCCCAGGTGCGCAGGCAGAGAAGTCCGAATTGCGGGGTTCGGCGGGGTTCTCCACCGGGAAGGTTCCGCAACTATGCCCCCCTCAATGCCTCGAAGACCCAGGTACTGATGGAGGTCAGGGAGCAGCTCCCTAGGCCAGAGAGGATGCGCACACCCCCGGAAAGTGCAATCCCAACAAGTTCTGTCTCTACCACCGCGACCATGGCCATGACACGGAGGAATGCATCCAGCTCCGAGATGAGATCGAGGAGCTCATCCGACGAGGTCGACTCGACAGGTTCATCCGACGCCGGCCTGAGGGTAGAGGAGATCGGCCAAGGGCCCTGCCGCAACCTGAACCGCCAAAAGGGAGGAGCAGCCCGAAGATCGGCCTCCCATCGGGACCATCGACTCCATCACCGGAGGGCCTCAAGGAGGAGCAGACCTCCCGCAACCGTGAAACTCGGGAAACCTGTAAATGTATCGCTTACGATTTCACCTTGAATCTAAATTCTTTCTACTTGACATGCTCTTCCCATTTGGCATGGATTTGTCACGACTGGGTATAACCCCTTCAAACGCCTAAAACAAAGTTATGCTAGGAACGGGGGGAGAACCTCATCCTAACATACCTAAAATGAAAGTCCGATTATCTCGAGATCGGATGGGGGAAGAGGCCTTACAATGCCCTAACGTGCCCCCACAGCCATGTCGAGAATAGGAGGAGAACCTCATCCTGACATGAGCAAAGTCGAAGGCCCGGTTCCTTTAGACCGGATGGAGGGAGAGGCCTTACAACGCCCTAATGTGCCCCCACAGCCATGTCAGGAATAGGAGGAAAATCTCGTCCTGACATGAGCAAAGTTGAAGGCCCGGTTCCTTTAGACCGGATGGAGGGAGAGGCCTTACAACGCCCTAACATGCCCCCACAGCCATGTCAGAAACAGGAGGAGAACCTCGTCCTGACATGAGCAAAGTCGAAGGCCTGGTTCCTTTAGACCGGATGGGGGGAGAGGCCTTACAACGCCCTAACGTGCCCCCACAGCCATGTCAGGAACAGGAGGAGAACCTCATCCTGACATGAGCAAAGTCAAAGGCCCGGTTCTTTTAGACCGGATGGGGGGAGAGGCCTTACAGCTCCCTAACGTGCCTCCACGCCATGTCAGGAACAGGAGGAGAACCTCATCCTGACATGAGCAAAGTCAAAGGCCCGGTTCTTTTAGACCGGATGGGAGGAGAGGCCTTACAGCGCCCTAACGTGCCCCCACGACCATGTCAGGAACAAGAGGAGAACCTCATCCTGACATGAGCAAAGTCAAAGGTCCGGTTCTTTTAGATCAGATGGGAGAGAGGCCCTACGGTGCCCTAACGTGCCCCCACAGCCATGAGCAAAGTCGAAGGTCTGGTTCTTTTAGACCGGATTGGGGGGAGAGACCCTGGCGATGGCCCTTACGTGCCCCCACAGGAACGGGAGGAGAACCTCGTCCTGATAGTGACGAAACCCGACCGCCCGATAAGATCAGGCGAAGGGACAAGGCCCCTCAGCGGCACCTCCACACTCCTGTGCAACCTCGCAAAAGCGAGGGGAGGGCCCTCACTCTGAGAAAGGAGGGATATTAAGGAGGAAGAGCGGCGAGCTACGACAGAAACAGATAAAGAACGAACCACACCAAAGATCTAAAGAACCTCATCTCAACAAAGACGGGGAGCTCCTACCAAACACCCCCGGTCTCTGAGAAAACTCTCGACATAGGTCAAGAAGACAGCGACGCCCCCGAGGTAATGCGGAGTTCGGACCGCCAAGCTCGAGCTCGCGGCCATGAATGACGAGGAAGGCAAGCCAACGTATCAACGACTAGGCACCTCCCAACGACGTCAACATCAGACAGGTCGACGACAAGAAAAGTTCGGCGACGATAATTTAATACAATGCGCGGACGAGGTAACACAAAATCCCTTTTCATTCCATTTCGAAATACACACTACAAAGCCCGGAAGGCCAAGGAAAGAAAAGCAAAACGACAAAAGCGGGATGAAACAACAAAAGGAAAATATATACATGAAAGGACAGAAGGATGAAAAGAGCCCTAGGGAAGCTCTGCTCCCTCCGACCTAGAATTATCTGCTCCACCCCTCATCCAGGACTGTCTGAGATTCTCAATTTCTTCTTCTAGCTCTCTCCTTCTCTGCAGTGCATCCTGGAGCGCCCGACGAAGTCGCTGGCTCTCGATCTCCGCCTCTCGACATCTCTTTCTCAAGACCTCAGATTCCGCCTCCGCGTCCGTGACGGCCCGCTGCTCGTATGCCAGCTGGATCTTCAGTTGTTGCAGCTCAGCCATCTTTTTTCCGAGGGTGATGGAAATCCC
>NC_025999.2:53235760-53304084 GCF_000442705.2 Elaeis guineensis | reverse complement strand
TTTTCATCACAAATGTTTCATCTTTTAATGAACTCCTGTGTTGTGGTGAAGTCCTTAGACTATTTAGACTCGACAAAGGAGGATTTGTCGCTTAGTCCTTAAACATGTTCGCAACCAAATGATACGGTGTTACCAAGGACGACAACATTTATCGAGCATAGTCGTTGTGTGCCATATGGGTTGGTTGTCCTCATAACCAAAGAGTGTGGAGACACTGGTATGGGCATACAGGTGAGATATAATGGTACATCTGCACTGAACGTGACCAACTCTGGAGCTATTTCTGCTGTCAAGATTTGCTCCGATGGGATATGGGTATAAATGTCCCTCCGACCTGAGACCGCCATGGTGACTTGCAAGCAACTCACTGCACTTAGGCACTGGACTACCTGAATTTCTAATTCAGTGACGGAAGGTTGCTGGTGTAGTCAAGTACTTGACTTGTCGGTGCGTGTGTCAAGATGGGATTGACCACTCCAGTTTAGGAGCTGTGTACAGTCGTGTTTCAATTTAGCAAAATCTTGGCCAGGGTAGTCCTAGTGAGGAGTCACAGGACTAATTGAGTTGAGCACGATTCGGATGATATCATCAGGGTTGACAGTTTAACCCTGAGTCGTCCTAAACACAGGGGTCAAAAAGGGATGAATTATACGGTAACATATTCACGTAGGTTCTGAATGTTGCGATTGTGATTATTCGACCTATCCAGTCATCGGGTACCATGCTAGATGGTCACTTCGATTAGTACAGAAATTGGTTCCTGTGCTACCGGTTTAGGTTCGAACCTGCAGGGTCACACACATTAGAGATTCCTTTCTGATCTGATGGCTGATTATGACTCTTATCTATCTGAAACTCTATGATTGAGAATTAGGATTCTCTAATCATGAGTTCCACACATTTTGGATACCGGGGTCAAAATTTTGAATTTCAAATTTTGAATTTGAAATTTGAACTCTTTGATCAAGGTTTCATATCGATGGTCTCTGATGCCTGATTGCCCATCGAATTTGGACTCAATATTTATGAGAGGTTTAATTAATAATTTAATCACTAATTAACTCAATTTGATTGAGTAATTATTTTTGGATCAAGTCCAATTGAATTGGATTCAGTTTGGATTGACCCGATTAGGTTAAATGTTGACCTAATCGCTAAGGTGGTTTAGTCCCTGATTTGATCAGGGGTTAGGTTTAGTTAATTTTTGATTTGATTAGGATTTTATTGAGCCTAATTAAGCCTAATTATGTTGGGTTTAATCTGATCTAATTATGCTTAACTTATTTTAAACTAGGTTGGCTCAATTTGAATCAAACCACCTTGTTTTAAATTCCCTGCGACGCCCAACTTCCTTGCACCCATTTGAATTCACGAGAAGAAACTTCTCGTGAAATTTTTCTCACACAAAACCCTTCCCCACGCCCTCATTTGTGCGCCATATGGATGGATAAAATAATTAGTTAGCCATTCAAATTCAAAGCATGTTTGAATTTGAATGGATAACTTATCACTTGCCCTTTCATCCTTATCCATTTTGTGCGCCACATTACTTACACGAGAAATGGTTTCTCATAAAACATTTTCCACACACCAAGAGCCACACCCCTTCTCTTCTCACGCCTAAAAGGATAGGGATAAGTTGGTTTTCATTTGAATTCAAATTTGATTTGAATTCAAATGTGTAACCTCTTGTCTTTATCCTCTCACGCGGATAAGACACGTTCGACGTTGTTTTAAAAAGAGGAGAAAGGTGGACTTTCGAAAAAATTTTAAGAGAGAAACTTTGGGGCGTGAGGAAGGCTTCTGCGCAAGGTGAAGGTCCAAAACCTTCCGAGAGAAAAAGAAAGAAAAGAGAGAAAATTGGGCGTAGGGTTTTTGGTGTGTACCCTAAGGTTTCTACCTAGGGTTCGGGAAGTGAGATTGGTGTGCCACGAGTGTCGTGAGTCCACCAAATTTTAGGGAGAGATCCATCAGCCTCTCAAACAACTGTGCAGATGATCTGGAGCATCCGAGAAGTCAGCACACATCGATCGAAGGAGTTCGATCAACATCTGCCATCAAAACGGTGAAATCACGAACTAGCATTCGTGAGGAGCTGATCAGACGGGAGCTTCGTGTGGATGATCCGCAGAGGTCAGACATTTATGTGGCTGTGATGTGATGATTAGAACCCCCAACGGTGATCAGATTATGGTGATCGACTACCCGCAAAAGGTGATGTGTTCTGAACACAGTACTGTAAAACGTTTACTGATTCAAATTTGAATTTCAAATTTAAATGTATGCTGTTGTATCATATTTAGATCCTAGTGTAGGGTTAATTAGTATTAATTAATGAGATTAATTAATGAGATAGAAAAATAAATTAGAAAGTATATTAAAACTCTTCGATCTGATCGAGGAGGTGAATACCTTTCCAATGAGTTTTTGACATATTTAGGAGAGAATGAGATTCTCTCTCAGTGGACTCCTCCTGAAACACCACAGCATAATGGTGTGTCTGAAAGGAGGAATCGGACCTTATTGGATATGGTCCGATCCATGATGGGGTTTGCTGGTCTGCCGATCTCCCTCTGGGGATATGCACTCGAATCGGCTTGTTACCTTCTAAATAGAGTTTCAAGTAAGTCTGTAACCAAAACACCATATGAGATATGGATAGGATGTAAGCCAGTACTCTCGCACCTTAGGATTTGGGGGTGTCCGGCTTATGTTAAATATTTAATTACGGACAAGCTAGGACCTAGGTCTGACAAGTGTAATTTTATAGGATACCCAAAAGAGACAAAGGATATTATTTCTACCTGGCTGATGAGCAAAAGGTATTTGTCAGCCTTTAGGCAATCTTTTTGAAAAAAGAGTTCCTTGGTGAAGAGACTGTTGCCTCTAAGGTTGAACTTGACAAAGTTCGATAGGTGGAAAAACCGACACAAGTTGCTGAACCTGAATCAGATTTGATTAGATCAGATCCAGAGCCCATTGTTCAAGCACCCTTAAGGCGATCTGGTAGAGTACTACATCAACTGGACAGATACTATGGTTGCTTGGTCTGGGATGACGATCCTATCGAACTTGATGAAAATGATGAGGATCCGATCACCTACATGGATGCAATGCAGAGACCTGACTCTGAGAAATGGCTAGAGGCCATGAAATCCGAAATGGAGTCCATGAAGGTCAACGATGTGTGGACATTGGTTGACCTACCCGAAGGAGTAAAACTCATAGGGTGTAAGTGGGTCTTCAAGAGGAAGAGGGGCGTAGACGGAAAGGTGGAAACCTATAAAGTCCATCTGGTTGCCAAGGGATATCGTCAACGTTATGGTATAGACTATGACGAGACATTTTCTCCTGTGGCAATGCTCAAATCCATTCGGATTGTGCTTGCGATAGTTGCCCATCTAGACTATAAAATTTGACAGATGGATGTGAAGACAGCTTTTCTAAATGGAGAGCTGGATGAAGAGGTGTATATGATACAACCTGAAGGATTCACATCCACTGATGAGTCTAAGGTGTGCAGACTACAGAGGTCCATTTATGGACTTAAGCAGGCATCCCGGAGTTGGAACATATATTTTGATAGGACGATCAAGATGTATGGCTTCGTTAAGAATGGAGAAGAGCCCTGCATTTATAAGTGAGCTAATGGTCCAGTAATGGAATTTCTTATATTGTATATGGATGATATTCTCTTAATCGAGAATGATGTCCCTGTATTACAGGGAATAAAGATTTGGATGTCGTCACAGTTCTCCATGAAGGATTTGGGAGAAGCTTTCTACATCCTAGGGATGAGGATCTATAGGGATAGATCTAAAAGGTTGCTTGGTTTATCCCAGTCTACGTACATAGATACTATGCTGAAGAGGTTTAGCATGGAGAATTTCAAGAAAGGCTATCTACCGATAGGCCATGGACTTGATCCAAAAATAATTACTCAATCAAATTGAGTTAATTAGCGATCAAATCAGTAATTAAACCTCTCATAAATATTGAGTCCAAATTCGATGGGTAATCGGACATCAAAATTCATCGATATGTAATCCTGATCGAAGAGTCCCAAACCAGTGGGACTCTTGACCCCGGTACCCAAAATGTGTGGGATTGATGATCAGAGAATCCTGATTCTCGATCATAGAGTCTCAGACATGTAGGACTCATAGTCTACGAGCATTAGGACTCTTCATCAGCCATCAGATCATATAGGAACCTCTAATGTGTGTGACCCTGTAGTTTCGAACCTAAGCCGGTAGCACAAGAACCAATTCTTGTACTAATCGAAGTGACCATCTAGTAATGGTACCCGATGATCGGATAGGTCGAGTAGTCACAATCGCAACACTCAGAACCTACGTGAATATCGTTACTGTATAATTGATCCTTTTGACCTTGTGTTTAGGACGACTCAGGGTTAAACTGTTAACCCTGATTAGATCATCCGAATCATGCTCAACTCAAACAATCCTGTGACTCCTCACAAAGACTACCCTAGCCAAGATTTTGCTAAATTGAAATACGACTGTACACAGCTCCTGAACTGGAGTGGTCAATCCCATCTTGACACACGCACTGACAAGTCAAGTACTTGACTACACCTAGCAGCCTTTCATCACTGAATTAGAAATTCAGGTAGTCCAATGCCTAAGTGCAGTGAGTTGCTTGCAAGTCACCATAGCGGTCTCAGGTTGGAGGGACATTTATACCCATATTCCATCGGAGCAAATCTTGATAGCAGAAATAGCTCCGGAGTCGGTCACATTCAGTGCAGATGTACCCTTACATCTCACCTGTATGCCATACCAATGTCTCCACACTTATTGGTTAAGAGGACAACCAACCTATATGGCACACAATGACCTATGCTTGATAAACATTATCGTCCTTGGTAACAATGTATCATTTGATCGCGAATAGATTTAAGGACTAAATGACAAATCCTCCTTTGTCGAGTCTAAATAGTTCTAAGGACTTCACCACAACATAGGAGTTCATTAGAAGATGAAACATTTTGTGATGAAAAATATCAAAATAATTTTTATTAATTCATAATTCATGTACATATACAAAAATGAGCACAACCATCAATAGGCTGACGATTGGCTTTGGGACACTATTCCCAACAATTTCAAATTTTTGAATTTCAAATTTTAAATTTTAAATTTTAAATTTTAAATTTTGAATTTCAAATTTGAATGCATGCATGCTATATATCATATTTAGATCCTAGTGTAGGGTAAATTTTTATTAATTAATTAGATTAATTAATAATTTTTACTGTAAAATAGTGATTTTGAAAAAGTTTTAAAATTATCATTTTACCCCTGCACCGAATTTTCCCAACACGGAGTCCCTTATCAACATCAAGCAGAAGGAGGGAGAATCCATCCGAACCTATGTCAACCGATTTAACACCGCCGCATTGGAGGTCCGAAACTTGGACCAATCAGTTGCAATGGCTGCCCTAAAGAGCGATCTTCAAAAGAATGATCTTCTGTTCTTCCTGAAAAAGAAGTATCCCAGGGACTTCGCTGATTTACTGGCTCGGACCGAAGGATATGCCCGAGCAGAGGAAGCCTTCAAGTTAAAGGACGAGGAGGCCACGAAGGAGCGGCAGGCAGATGGCTCCAGCAAGCCCACAGCTGAAAAAGGGCCAAGTGAAGCTCGGCCACATTCTCGAACTCCTTCCAGACACAGGTGTGTCCAGACTCCTCCCTGAGCTCGTAAGCAGAGGAGCCCGGACCACAGAGTTCGACGGGGCTCCCCCCAGGAAGATTCCACAGCTACGCCCCTCTCAATGCTCCAAAAGTTCAGGTGCTGATGGAGGTCAGGGAGCAGCTGCCGAGGTCGGAAAGGATGCGCTCGTACCTCGGGAAGCGTAATCCAAACAAATTTTGCCTCTATCATCGTGACCACGGTCACGACATGGAGGAGCGTATTCAGCTCCGAGATGAAATCGAGGAGCTCATCAGACGGGGTCGGCTTGACAGATTCATCCGACGTCGGCCTGAAGGTAGGGAGGATCGGCCAAGGGCCCTGCTACAATCGGAGCCACCAAGGAGAGAAGAACAGCTTGGAGATCGATCTTCAATCGAGATCATCAACACCATCTCTAGAGGGCCCCGGAGGAGCGGCCAGTGGATCGGTCGAACCGCTCAAGCGGCAGAGAACTGAAGGATCTATAACCTTTACTGAAGAAGACGCCCGGGAGATCCAATTCCTCTATAACGATGCGGTTGTAGTTTCCTTAAATATTATTGATTATGATGTACGCCGCATTCTTGTTGATAGTGGAAGCTTGGCCAATATTTTATTTTACGATGCATTCTCAAAAATATCCATCCCTGATGGTCGGTTAGGGCCGATTAGCTCTCCGTTGGTAGGGTTTACTGGCGATGCTGTGCCAGTGGAGGGAGTAATAACTTTTACTGTAGTTGCAGATCGGTATGCGAAATAATCTAGAGCGCTAGTGAATTTTTTGGTAGTGAGGGCACCGTCTGCCTACAACGCAATTCTCGACCGACCTGGCCTCAACGCCCTCCGAGCTGAGTATCGATCTACCATTTGAAATTAAAATTTCTTACTAGCCAGGGGGTCGGAGAAGTCAGAGGAGATCAAGCCCTAGCAAGACATTGCTATAATATAGCCCTACAAAGAAGTGGTCAGTCTGACCCTGTTTGGTTGATGGATTGGACACCTGCGACGACCTGACTGAAGAATGGGGTGAGCCAATAAAAGATCTTGTCTCAATTCCTTTGAATGATGGGAATGAAGAGCACGTGGTGAAGATTGATTCCAACTTGGGGAAAGAGGTGCGGACACAGCTTATCAATTTTCTACAAAAGAATGCGGATGTTTTCGCTTGGGCTCCGGTGGACATGCCAGGGATGGATGCTGAAGTTATGGAACACCGTCTAGCTGTTGATCTCAAACACCGACCGACGAAGGAAAAAGTTCGAAGTCATGCACCGAAAAGATAAATGGTAATAGCCGAGGAAGTTGATAAACTCCTGAAAGCCAGGTTCATCAGAGAGGTCAACTATCCGAGCTGGGTTTCCAATATGGTCTTGGTTAAGAAGGCGAAAAGTAAATGGAGGATGTGTATAGACTTCAAAAAGCTGAATAAAGCCTACCCGAAGGACAGTTATCCTCTATCCAGAATCGACCAATTAATGGATGCAACCTCGGGCCACGAGCTTCTCACTTTCATGGATGCATTCTCCGGCTACAATCAAATCAGGATGGCGCCAGAAGACGAAGAAAAAACTACTTTTATTACTGACCGTGGCCTTTATTGTTATAGGATCATGCCTTTTGGCCTCAAAAATATAGGGGTAACCTATCAACGACTGGTAAATAAGATCTTCAAAGAGCAGATCGGCCGCAACATGGAGGTCTACGTGGACGATATGCTTGTAAAAGATAAATCCTCGATGAACCACATCGCCGACCTTAAGGAGACCTTCAGCACCCTTCAAAAATACAAGATGAAGCTGAACCCAGCCAAGTGCACTTTTGGAGTAACCTCAGAAAAATTTTTGGGCTTTATGGTATCTGGGTGCGGGATCGAAGCAAATCCAAAAAAGATTCGCACCATCCAGAAAATGACCATCTCGAAGTCAATAAAGGAAGTTCAGCGCCTTACTGGGAGAGTAGCAGCTCTAAATCACTTCGTCTCAAGATCGATCGAGCGGTGCCTACCTTTTTTTAGACTCTCAAGCAGTTGAAGAATTTTTGTTGGACCACTGGATGTCAGCAAGCATTCGAAGAACTGAAGAACTACCTCGGCTCATCTCCACTATTGGCAAAGTCCGAACCCGGAGAGGAGTTGTTCCTGTACCTGGCAGTCTCCTCTGTGGCTCTCGCAGCAGTTCTGATTAAGGAAGAAGCAAAAATTTAATGACCGATCTACTACATAAGCTGAGTATTGAGGGACGCCAAAACCAAGTATACTAAGTTAAAGAAACTAACTTACGTCTTGTTGATTGCAGCTTGAAGGCTCCGACCTTACTTTTAAGGGCACACCATAACACTGCTCACCGACCAGCCGATCAAGGTGGTTCTGCATCGAGCGGATGCCTCTGGGAGGATAGCGAAATGGGCAGTCGAGCTCATGGAGTTTGACATCGACTATCGACCTCGGTCGGTGATAAAAGCCCAGATATTAGCAGACTTCATGGTGGAATGCACTATCCCGGAAGAGGCCAAACTTGGACAAGATGAAGCTGACAACCCAGGGGTCCAACCAAACTCCCCTGAAGAAAGAACAGATCTCCCTGATAGTTTTTGGGCCCTCTACGTGGATGGTTCCTCCAACATGTCAGGTGCAGGTGTGGGCCTAATCTTGGTCAATCCAGACGGAATTATCGTGGAGTATACATTGCGCTTCGAATTTCCTGCGATAAATAACAGAGCAGAATATGAAGCTCGGATTGCAGGACTAAGAATTGCCAAAGAGTTAGAAATAGATCAGTTTCAAGCCTACAGTGACTCTCAATTAGTAGTGGGACAGGTCAGCAGAAATTATGAAGCTCGGGAGGACAGTATGGCCAAGTATCTAGAAAAGGTAAAGGAGATCATCCCTACCTTTTGCAGCTTTGACATCAGGCAGATTCCAAGAGCAAAAAATACCAGGGCCGACCTTCTCTCCAAGTTGGCTACCCTAGCTCTAGCTGAACTGCCTAAGGAAGTCTTCTGCGAAGTTCTGAAGTGCCCAAGTATGGAAGAATCACAACTTGTGATGGAGATCAGCCATAAACCCAGCTGGATCGACCCACTAGTTGCGTACCTCAAGGACAGGGTTCTTCTTTCTGATGCAAAAGAAGCTCGGAAGCTTAGGAACCAGGCCTCCCGATATATCCTTTATGAAGGCAAGCTATACAAGAGGTCGTACTCTTTGCCCCTCCTGAAATATCTCCAACCTTCTGAAGCTGACTTCACCTTGAGGGAGGTACATGAGGGAGTCTGTGGAAGTCACCTGGGGGCCAGGTCTTTATCCCACAAACTGCTCCGACAAGGCTATTACTGGCCTACCATGAACCATGACTCCATCGAATATGTCAGGTGTGATTGGTGTCAGAGATATGCAAATATTTAAAGGCAACCTGCCTCTGAACTTACACCATTGAGTGCCCCATAGTCGTTTGCGCAATGGGGGATGGATATCCTCGGACCTTTTCCCATGGCATCTGGGCAGTGGAAGTTCCTCCTTGTGGCAATAGACTATTTCACCAAGTGGACCGAAGCTAAACCTTTGGCAAAAATCACAGAAGCTAAAGTGCAGGACTTCATCTGAAAGTCAATTGTCTGTAGGTTCGGCTTACCCAGAACCCTCATTACTGATAATGGGCGACAATTTGCTGGGGCAAGATTTGCTGAATTTTGTGAGGACCTAAATATCTCCCATAACTTCACTTCGATAGCCCATCCACAGGCAAACGATGAGGTCGAGGTGACTAACAGAACTCTGTTGTAAGGAATCAAGGCGAGACTTGAAAAAGCAAAGAAAACTTGGGTAGATGAGCTTTATCATATGTTATAGGCATACCGAACTACTCAGAGATTGCCCACAGGGGAGACCCCCTTTGTCTTAGTCTTCGGGACAGAAGCCGTGATCTCGATTGAACTCAAGCTTCTGTTAGTGAGAGTCGTGGCATTCGATGAGCAGCGCAATCCACAGGATCTCAAGGCCAACCTCGACTTGTTAGAAGAAAAGTGGGAGACAGCTCAAGATCGGATGGTGGCTTACAAGCAGAAGTAGCCCGCTACTACAATTCAAAGGTCAAAAGCAAAGCCTTCAGAGTGGGGGACCTGGTACTTCGACGAGCCACTGTCTCACAACCTCAGAATCAAGAAAAACTTGTCCCAAACTGGGAAGACCTGTATGAAGTCAAGGAGGTAGTCTAGACCGAAACATACTACCTAAAAGAGCTCAGAGGAGCAGACCTTCCGCGACCATGGAATTTGAAAAATCTGCGAATATATTACCAATAGCTTTGCCTTAAATAAAAGTTTCATATTTGCACATTTTTTCTTTTAGTATGAGCTTATAACGACAGGAAGTAACTCCCTCATACAATCGAAATTAAGCGTATTAAGAATAGGAGGAGAACCTCATCCTAACATGAGCAAAGTCGAAGATCCGGTTACTTAAAGATCGGATGGGGGGAGAGGCCCTCGCAACGGTCCTTATGTGCCCCCACAGCCTTGTTAGGAATAGGAGGAGAACCTCTTCCTAACATGAGCAAAGTCGAAGGCCCGGTTACTTAAAGATCGGATAGGGGGAGGGCCCTCACAACGGCCCTTATGTGCCCCCACAGCCTTGTTAGAAACAGGAGGAGAACCTCATCCTAACATGAGTAAAGTCGAAGGCTCAGTTACTTAAAGATCGGATGGGGGTAGAGGCCCTTGCAGCGGCCCTTATGTGCCCCCATCATCTTGTTAGAAATAGAAGGAGAACCTCATCCTAACATGAGCAAAGTCGAAGGCCCGATTATTTAAAGACCAGATGGAGGGAGAGGCCCTCGCAACGGCCCTTATGTGCCCCCACAGCCTTATTAGGAACAGGAGGAGAACCTCGTCCTAACATGAGCAAAGTCGAAGACCCGATTATTTAAAGACCGGATGGGGGGAGAGGCCCTTGCAATAGCCCTTATGTGCCCCCACAGCCTTGTTAGGAACAAAAGGAAGATCTCGTCCTAGCGTGAGCTAAAATTGGGTACATCGGGGACAGGAGGAGAACCTCGTCCTAACACAAACAAAGACCCGATCGATCAGGACCGAATGAGGAAAAAAATCTCCTCAGCAGCTCCTCTACATCCCCATAACCCCATTAAGAGCAGAGGAAAAACTCTCGCCTAAAGGGAAAACCCTCGCCCAAATAGAAAGAAAAAGAAAGATAAGAAAAAAAGGCGACGAACTACACCAGCGATAAGTGAAAAACAAATTGCGTCAAAGACACGAGGGACCTTATCTCAACGAGGAAGGATATTCCCATAAAAAATCCTCAGTCGCTAAGAGGGAACTCAACACAGGCCGAGGAGAAATAGATAAAAGAAGTTCGGTAAATGACAACTTAATATAGGAATGGACAAGGTAATAAAAAATTTTCTTTTCATTTCATTAGTGAAGTATACATTACAATGCCCTGAAGGCCAAAAAAGAAAAATAATAAGAAAAGAAAAAGAATATATGGAAGGAAGAAAGGTAAAAAGAAGCTCTAAGCAAGCTCGGCTTCTTTCGACTTCGAGCTCTCGGTTCCAGTCCTTATTAGGGATTGCTTTAAGTTTTTGACTTCTTCTTCCAGTTTCATCTTTCTTAGCAGCATCTCCCAGTACATCTGGTGGAACCATCGGCTTTCATCCTTCGACTCTCGAAGCCTCTTTCTCAGGACCTCGGACTCTGCTTCGGCATCCTTGACCGTCTGCTGCTCGTAGGCCAGCTGAATCTTCAGCCACTGCAGTTTGGCCTTCTCCTGCCTAAGGGCCACGGATAGTTCTTCCATGATCTCCCTCAAGGAGTGGAGCTCGTCGGAGCCTTGTGCAGAGGTAGGCTGGACTCTCTCAGACAACTGCCTCTGAAGGCGGGTAACTTTGTCGGTCGTCATCTTGAGCTTCCTTCGAAACAGGAGGAGAACCTCATCCAGACACAAATGAAGATCTAGTCATTTAAGATCGGATGAAGGGAAAAGCCCCTCAGCAACTCTTCTACACCCCTACAATCCCGTTAGGAGTAGAAGAAAAAATCCTCACCCTAACACAAAAAAGAAGAAGAAAAAGCGACAAGCTACACCAAAAAAAAAAAAAAAATAAATAATAATGAGCTGCATCCGAGGTTCAAGGAACCTCGTCTCAATGGGGAAGAAAACTCTTATCGAAAATCTCCAGTCCCTAAGAGCGAATCAATACGTCGATGACCAGGAAGAATCTTCAAACAAAGCCGACGTCGAATAGGATGGAAGACAAAAGAAGTTCGGTAAACGACAACTTAATGCAAGAAGGGACAAGGTAACGAAAAATTTTCTTTTCATTTCATTGGCAAAGTGTGTATTACAAAGCCTTTGAAGGCCAAAAAAAAGAGAGAGCAACAAGAAAGGAAAGGAATACATAGAATAAAAGGCAAAAAAAAAAAAGCTCTAAGGAAGCTCAGCTTCATCAGACTTCGAACTCTCGGTTCCAGCCATCGTCAAGAATTACTTTAAGTTCCTGACTTCTTCTTCCAGTCCCCCTTTTAGATTAACAATTACTCCAGCATTATCTTCAAAGTACATATAGACGCCATCCTTTCTGTGCCATGGCTTCCACTGCCTCACAATGAAGGCGGGCATGACCTTCTTTCTAAGATCAGGTTTCCCCTCCTTTCTGACTTCTTCTTCCAGTCCCCCTTCGGCTTGCCCCTTCTGCAAGACCGGGAAGCACTCGCGGTTGAAGATGTGCCACAAGTGTGGGCTCTAAGCGATCAAGGCGAAATACGGCTGGATCTGTCTCTTCTACCCTCGCCTTCTTCGCCGACCCAAAAGTTGCAGTGCCTTCCCTCTTGTGGGCTTTGAGACTCTTGGCTAACATTCGAGCCATGTCCGCATCCATATCTGCAACGAAGGAGGATCGACACAGTCTATAAACAGAGCCGCAGAAACAGAGAAAGTTCTGGAGCTAACCTAGGCTGGTCTGAGGGATGCAGAGATGCAGAGATGGGGACGACTCGAAGAATGCCTAAGGCCAAGAAGGATGCTAAGGAAGAACGGAACTCTCAGGAAGAAAGAGGGACCAAAGAAACTCCCGTGCAAAGTGAGATCCCCGAAGGGGGGTGGCAAGTTTAAATAGACGATGGGGTCCGGTGCAATAATGACTGCAGGACTCCTCTGGCCAGTTCATAACCGCCGCGTGGCCCACTCACCGTGGCAAGCGACTGAAGGTGGCCGACAACTGATAAAATTATTATTGTACTGTACCTAGGGCAGCGCTCCAGCGAGAATTCCAAAAAGAAAAAATCTTTTTCGAAAAGGCTCCAGCACCAGCGTGCTGAACATCAAAATATCTAGAAACAACTAAGTACAGAAATCGAGGGAGGTAACTTCGGTTGTGAAAAATTTCTCTGTACTTCCTTCATTCGAAACCTGAACTTGAAAGTAGGGAGACTGGTGTTGGGTATAAAATACTCCCAGTTGAAGTTTGTAAAAAGCCGACCCTTCCAGGACTTTTTCGGCTTCCGACCTTATGTGGCATCTTTCTGAACTCCCTCGACCGTCCGAGCTTCCATAATATCATTCGGACTTCTTCGACGATGAGCTTCCTCATTCATCTACCGAACTGCTCCAAATGCCCTCTAAACTCTGCTATCAGTCGATTTTCTATGGTGATCGACTATTCTCTGAATCTCTTCCAGACTTCTTTCGACTACGGATGACTCTACCCGAACTTCATCCGGACTTCGTCAGTGTCCGAGCTTCTCTGACAACAGGATTTCTACAGTAACCAGACTCCATCCAAGTTTCTACGACAGTCGACCACCTTCTGGATTCCATCCGAGCTCCTACGAGAATCGGATTCCAGCCGAACTCCCACAGTGGAGGAATCCCAGATGAATTTTGACAATGAAAGGGCTCCACCAGCCGGATGTCTACTCCAAATTTTTACTGCAAGCAGTCTACTCTGAACTTCTACTACAAACGGTCTACTCCATATCTCTGTTGTAAGCAAATTCCATCCGAGCCTCTACTATAAACGAATTCCTTTCAAACTTCTATTATAGGAGGACTTCAGTCGAGCTTCTTCATAGTCGGATCCCAATCGAGCTCCTACAATGGACGGATCCCAGACGAGCTTCTACAACGGGGCAGACTCGGTCAGTCAGGTCACTACTCTGAGCTTCCACGATAACTGATCTTCGATCGAGCTTCTACAACGGGATAGGCTCCACCGATCAGGTCACTGCTCTGAGCTTCCACGACAACCAATCTTTGACCAAGCTTCTACAATAAGCGGCCTCCTTTCAGCCTTCTGCAAGAATCAGGCTCCGTCTGAACTTCCATAGCGGATGGATTTCGGACGAGCTTCTACAACAGATGGGCTCTAGCAGCTGGATTTCTACAACGATCGATCGCCTCTGGTGTTTGCCGAACCTCCCCAGCCATCAACCTTCAATGGCATCAGTCGGACTTCAACAATGCCATTTAGACTTCCACAGGATCCCCAAACTCCTCCAGCGGACGAATCTCCCCAATGCCATCCGAAGTCCACCTCCGACTGACCCTCTACCAGATTTTTCATGAAACCAAACTTCTCCAACAGAAAGTCTCCGTCTAAGCTTCTACAGCAGACGGTTCCCACTTGTAGCATTAGTGCTCTAGGCACCCAACAACAGTAGACCCATCACAACCTCGAAAATATTCGAGCTACTCCTAGATCGAAAAGATAGAGAGCCATTCTGCTCCATCAGACATCCCAGCCGAGCTTCAGCCGACAGATCCGAACTCTCTGGCAAGTCGCGATAATGGCTGCTACCTTACTCCACACTCTGTAACAGATTTCACGTGGCTCCACCACTCTCTGGCAAGCCACGACAAGGGTCACTACCCTACTCCACTCTCTGGCAAGTCGCGACAATGGACACCACTCCACTCTTCGTAACAAACTCCACGTGGCCCTGAACGGCCCCTGATGCCACTACTCTCCATAACAAACTCTGCGTGGCTCTGAACGGCCCACTACCAGGTGGTTACAGACGTCACTGTCAATCAGTTACGCTCTCCATCTATAAAAAGAGATCCTCAGATACGTTCTTCTCTAGGCTCTAAACTCTATCTCGAAACTCTACTAAAATTTTCACTCGAGCACTCTATTTCTGTTGAAGCAGAGTACTGACTTGAGTATCGGAGGGTCTTGCTGGAGTACCCCCAACTCTGATTTAGACTTTCCTTGTAGGTCCCGACGGTGGCCGCGGTCATCTCAGCTCCAGCTTCTCCGGCTTCGATGGAATTCTGCACCAACAGAAATAAACCTAACTGGGTCACACAAACAAGAGTTAGGGTCTGGATGTCATCAATTGAGCTAGCCCAGTTTGATTGATTTAGATTAGATCCAATTAGGTTCAAGAAAATCGTGTTAGCACACGATTGAGCCTAACTTTCTCCTCATGTAATCTTTTCTATCTCGACTGAGCCAAATGTGATTTGACTCACCCAGAGAATCTTGAGAAGATTTCTCTCAGTCTGACTGGAGTCAGTCCAGCTCAGAAAGAACTTATCTTAATTCATGAGATGAATTTAAGACAACACCTGCTAATTTCTGTCACCTGCCATTTCTACTTTAGGACATCGGTCAAACATTGACCCATGGACCTTAGACTGAAGGCCACTTGGCAAGAGATCATTTGAGAATTTTTGTGGAGTGTCCACCTGTTAATTTTACCCTCAAAGTGGGCACCATAATCAGATATGGCGTGCGCCCCAAGTGGATAAGGATAGAGTCCCATGAGATGAGGACTCTATGCCTTGATCGACTCAAACTGTTGGGCACCAATCTCACTGTGTTTATCCAGTGTTGGTACCAACAGTAGGAGAGTTTGGTGGGGTTCTTATCTGATATGATCAAATGACATCACTCCACCAATTAAAATTTTTTTAGAATTAATTAAAATTTTTTGATTGATCTAATGACGTGGCACTGCATGGCGCAGTAGGGTCTATTTAAACCCTATCTGCGCCTAGGGTTTAGAGACTCTACTCAATACCCAGTAAAAATGTGAAACCCCTTTATTTCTCTATTCTCCCTTTGCTCCTCTCCCTCCCCTCTCCATATCCAAGAGGTTGGGCATCCATCTGGTACTTGTCCAAGGTGTGGTGGCTCTCTGATTAGAAGGTTGTAGAGATTTATCGAGAAGCTGCTGCTCCAGCTTCAGAAGATCTTTTGAAGATCTTTCAGATCAGATCCAGATCTGATTTTTGGAGAAAAGATTTGCAAGGAGAAGGCGATCCAAATCTTACTCAAGTGGATACCAGTAGAGGCCAGACGACTGCGTGGCTATTTTAGAACCTCAGGCATTGCTGCGATCATCTACAAGATAATCTAGTTACCCTAGAGGTATTACTCTAATCCTCAAGTTTTAGATTTAATTTTAGATTAAATATCAGATAATAAGAATCAGATCTAATAGATCTTAGATCTGAAATAAAGTAGGATAATTTATTTTGAAATATTCCACCCCAGATCTCATTTGATCTGGAAGATCCTACAAGAAAAAATACGATTTTTCCTTCACAACCCATATGGCACACAACGATCTTCACTCGATAAACGTCATCATCCCGTAATGATGTATAATTTGATCATAAACTTGTTTAAAAACTATACGATAAATCCTCTCTTTATCGTACACTAGCATAGTTCTAGAGACTTCATCACAGTACAAGAGTTCAAAAAAGATGTCACTTTGTGATGAAAAATATAAGAATAACTATTATTCAATAATCAATAATTCATATACAAGGATGAACTCAATTGTCACATGATTAGTTTTAGGACATAATTTTCAACAACTCTAACTTGGACTAAAGCTAATCGGGATAGTATCTTATACCCATCTTCCATTTGAAGTTATCGACCTCTTTGATCTCAAGAGCTTTAGTGAAGGGGTCAGCTAGGTTCTCCTTTCCATCGATCTTCTGAAGCTCGACATCACCTCAATTTACGATCTCTCGCACTAGGTGATAGTGGCGTAGAATATGTTTAGTGTGATGGTGCGACTTAGGTTCTTTCACCTGAGCTATGGCACGGAGCTGTCACAATACGGCAGGACAGGATCATCAATGGAAGATACAACTCTCAGTTTGATAATAAACTTTCACAACCATACCGCCTCCTTTGCAGCATCCGATGCAGCAATGTATTCCACTTCGCATACATAATCGGCCAGAGTATATTGCTTAAAACTTTTCTAGCAAACAGATCCTTCATTCAAGATAAATACATAGCCCGACATGCTTCTGCTATCATCACAATCTGACTGAAAACTGAAATCAGTATATCCCACAAGTTTCAAATCAAAATCTCTATAGGTAAGCTACTGATCTTTAGTATTTTTCAAATACTTAAGAATTACTTTTGCAATCTTCTAATGCTTCTCAACCGGATCTTACTGGTACCTACTCGCTACCCCTAGTGAATAGGCCACATCTGGCCTCGTACATGTCATAGCGTACATGATAAATCCCACTGCCGAAGCATATGGTATTCTACTCATGCGCTCTCTCTCCTCAGGAGTTGTCAGATAATCCTTCTTGAAAAGAGTAATTTCATGGCCTATTGAAAGATAGCCTTTCTTGAAATTATCTATGTTGAACCGCTTCAATAAGATATCAATGTATGTGAAGAACTGTGATAACAATCATAGCTTCACACTCTACAAAATCGGAATATCATTTTCTAGTAATAGTATGTCATCCATATACAGCACAAAAAAAATGACCACAGAATCGCAAGCCCATTTGTAGATGCAAGGCTCTTCTCCATTCCTAATGAAGCCATACATTTTGATCACTTTATTAAAATGCATATTCTAACTCCTCGATGCCTGCTTAAGTCCATAAATTGACCTTTTCAGCTTGCACACTTTCGACTCGTCTGTGGATGTGAACCATTCAGATTGTATCATATACACCTCTTCTTCCAGATCTCCAATAAGAAAAGCGATTTTGACATCCATTTGCCAGATCTCATAATCTAAGTGTGTAGTGACAGCAAGCATAATCCGGATGGACTTGAGCATTGCCACAAGAGAGAACGTCTCGTCATAGTCAATACCATAATGCTGACAGTAACTCTTAGCAACTAGACGGGCTTTATAGGTCTCTACCTTTCCGTCCGCTCCTCTTTTTCTCTTGAAAATCTATTTACACCCTATGAGTTTTATCCCTTCAGACAGATCAACTAGTGTTCAGACACTATTGATCTCCATGGACTCCATCTCGGACTTCATGGCCTCAAGCCATTTTGAGAGTCAGGCCTTTACATGGCCTCCATATAGGTGACTGGATCCTCATCATTCTCATCAAGTTCAATAAGATCACTATCTCAGATCAAAAAATCGTAGTATCTGTCTGGCTGACGTGGTACTCTACCGGATCTCCTTAATAGTGCCTCTACTGGCTCCAGATTTGATTCACCAATCGAACCCAATTCTGTATGTGTCGGTCTTTCCACCTCATGAACTTCATCAAGTTCAATTTTACAGGCATGAGCTCCTTCACCAAAGAACTTCTTTTCCAAAAAGACTATCCGACTGCTGACAAACATCTTTTATTCTGCAGCAAGGTAGAAATAGTACCCTTTAATTTTCTTTGGGTACCTTACAAACAAGCATCTATCGAACTTTGGTCCAAGCTTATCTATCTTTAAATGTTTGACATAAGCTGGACACCCTTAAACCTTAAGATGTAAGAGCACCGACTTACGCCTAGTCCATATCTCATATGGAGTTTTATCGACGACTTGTTGGGTACCTTATTCAAAATATAGCAGGTAGTCTCTAAAGCATATCCTCAAAAGGATTGACAAATTAAAAAAGCCCATCATGGATCAGACCATGTCTAACAAGGTTCGATTCCTCCTCTCAGACACCATTATGTTATGGCATTCTAGGAGGGATCCATTGTGAGAGAATCTCATTCTCTTTCAGATATGTCAAAAACTATCTGGTGAGATATTCACCTCCTCGATCTGACTGAAGGATCTTAATACTCTTTTCAGTTTATTTCTCTACTTCAGCACGGAATCGTTTGAACATTTCAAATGATTCTGACTTATACTTCATAAGATAGACATACCCATACCTTGATAAATCATCTGTAAACATAATGAAGTAGTAGTATCCTTCTCTGGTATTTATGTTCATAGGCCCACATACATTAGTATGTATTAGATCTATGACATCACTGGCTCTTTCATCTTTTCCTTTAAAAGGTGACTTAGTCATCTTACCAAGTAGACAAGATTCACAGGTAGGCAATGATTCACAATCATCTATCTCAAGGATACATTCCTTGATCAACCTGTCAATCCTATTCTTATTCACATGACCAAGCCTACAATGCCAAAGATAGGATTTGCTGACATTATCTATTTTGAGGTATTTACTAGGTGTGTACATTACACTAACAGGCCATGATATTATGTATATACCATATTTTAATTATCCACGTATAATTGTAGTATCATTTATAATGATATCACAAAATTTATCCTTTATTATAAACTTGTAACCAAATTTGGCCAAAAGACCTACAGAGATGACATTCATCATAAAGGAGGGACAATAATGACAGTCATTTAACATGACACTACTGGACTCAAAGATAAGCTACAAAATTTTCAAGGTCAGAACTAGAACAAAGCTTCTATCTCCAACATTAAGGAACCACTCACCCTCACAAAATTTTCTACTTACCTACAGTTTCTGCAACGAATTGCATATATTAATAGAACTTTCAGTATCCAATACTCAGATAGTAATATCACAAATAGAGAAATTACAAGGTGTTATTATATAAATACCTTGTGAAGCAATCACTTACCTCTTTCCCTTGTTCTTAGGCCTGTTTGGGTCAAGGGTGGCTATATAAGTAGGATAATTTCTTTTTCAATGATCCAGCTTCTTATAGAAGAAGCACTCTACCTGGCTCTTATCAACTTTTGACAGTTTGCTCTACTTGGGATCGATGGCACAGGATTTTTGCACCTTTTTCTTCTTTTCTCTCCTAGAGGATTGATGCCCTGTAGATGAACCTCCCACAAAATTCATTGGCTCCTTTTGGAGCTGGTGATCTTTCTTAAAAGTCTGCAGTAATCCTAGCAAACCATGGTAGTTTACTACAAGCTTCGTTATTCTATAATGACTAAAAAAGGGTAGATAGAATTTCGATAGCAAATTGAGGATAGCATCCTTACCTAACTGTTTATGCAACGGAAAGTCAAGTTTGCTAAGACATTCAATCTGCTCAATTATGTATAATATATGATCGGTGACTGAAGCTTCCTCTCGTATACAGGCATTGAACACTGCACAGGAGATTTTATGTCTCCCCGCATCTTTAGGGGTGCCGAAGGACTCATTCAATATTTGAATCATATCTTTAGGCTGTGCATTCTCGAACTTATGACTAAGTTCATCATTCATAGCTGCCCTCATCATGCAATGCATAGTCATGCATGAAGGAAAAATCATCTTTTTTCTTGTAGGATCTTTCACATCTAATGAGATCTGGGGTGAAATATTTTTAAAAAAAATTATCCTACTTTATTTTAGATCTAAGGTCTATTAGATCTGATTTTTATTATCTAATATTTAATCTAAAATTAAATCTAAAACTTGAAGATTAGAAAAATACCTCTAGGGTAACTAGATTATCCTGTGGATGATCGCAGCAATGCCCAAGGTTCAAAAATAGCCACGCAATCGTCTGGCCTCTATCGGTATCCACTCAAGTAGGATCTGGATTGTCTTCTCCTCATAAATCTTTGCTCCAAAAATCAGATCTGGATCTGATCTAGAAGATCTTCAAAAGATCTTCTGAAGCTGGAGCAGCAACTTCTCGACAAATCCCTGCAGCCTTCTGATCAGGGAGCCACCACGCCTTGGACAAGCACCAGATGGATGCCTAACTTCTTGGAGGTGAAGAGAGGAGAGAGAGGACTAGAGGGGATATGGAGAAGTGTAGGTATATCAAGCTTTTGCTAGGGATTGAGTAGATTCTCATAACCCTAGGCACAGATAGGGTTTAAATAGACCCTGCTGTGCCATGCAATGCCACATCATTCGACCAATCAAAAAATTTTAATTAATTTTAAAAAAAATTTAATTGATGTAATGATATCATCTGATCATACCAGATAAGAATCCCACCAAATCCTCCTACTGTTGGTGCCAACACTGGATAAACACAATGAGATTGGTGCCCAACAATTTGAGTCGATCAAGGCATAGAGTCCTCATCTCATGGGACTCTATCCTTATCCACTTGGGGTGCACGTCCAATCTGATCTTGGCACCCATTTTGAGACCTAATTTAATAGGTGGATACTCTATAAAAGCTCTTTAATGATCTCTTGCCAAGTGGCCTTCAGTTCAAGATCTATAAGTCAATGTTTGACCGATGTCCTAAAACAGAAATGGCAGGTGACAGAAATTAACAGGTGTTATCTTAAATTCATCTCATGAATTAAGATAAGACTTTTTGGAGCTAGACTGGCTCCAGTCAGACTGAAAGAAACCTTCTCAAGATTTTCTGGGTGAGTCAAATCACATTTGGCTCAATCGAGATGAAAAAGATTGCACGAGGAGAAAGTTAGGCTCAATCGTGTGCTAGCACGAATTTCTTGAATCTAATTGGATCTAATCCAAATCAATCAAACTGTGCTAGCTCAATTGATGACATCCAGACCCTAACTCTTATTTGTGTGATCCAGTTAGGTTCATTTTCATATGGTAATGAGACATGTCATGATCTCATCATCGATATCATCGAAACTCTTTTCGATGGGTCAGAACTTTTTTGATTCAGACAATTAGAATGATCGATCATCAAGATCATTCTAATTACTTTCAAAATCCACCAGTGACACCTAGCAGTATATGGTGGCAACCCATCAGAAATGAAGACGAACCTCTCGGTGCAGCTACCTGTGTGATTGAGTTCTTCTATCATGAGTTCCGACTAAATTAGGGTTAAGGTGAACTCGTCAAACCCAACATCAGTCATATGAATCAATCGATCGATCCAAATCTGATGTGAAATCTTAATGAAAAACTTTTTTCCATTATTTCACTCTGCCATGGCCATGGGCTTAAGTACTCGATCATTCGATCATCATTGGACTACTCCTCTCATCTACCGAGGTTGATAGATCCCATCTTGGTGCAATCTGGTTCTTATAATGAATATGCTACAGCCAACATACACCTCAAGATTTCGAATGGCTAGGAGACTGAGTTATGGTATAGTCAAACTATAACACACTCAAAGTGAACTGTCGATGCACCTCAGGTCAAAGAACTAAACACACAGCTGCAGCATCGAGTTAGTCATCGACGAGAAGGTAGACTTCCTTATGACTGCTCGAGGTGGTCACGCTCAGTACTCTTATTCTCAATGAATATTTATACTCTCACTCTGGTGTCTCCACACCGTAGACTCAAGACTCATCTACCCTAAGAAAGCAATCGTACATCTACCTTTCGGATCGATCACCATCCTCGTGATGATCCTATGGTGAGGAGCTGTTTATGAGTTAGTTATGTAAATTCATGTCTTAAATTTTCAACTCTTGAAAATATGAATTAACATTCCTACTAACTCAAAGGATGTATCACAGACATAATGTACACAATGTGATAGTAGAATAACCCTTTTATTCATTTATAGTCAAAATTATAAATTTGTTCTTACATTTGTACAGAAATGTGTCAGCCAATCTGGCATCTTGGGCACACATCTAACAGTGCGATCATTGAGCCACTTCATGTAAGTGTCTCTCGCAGCAAGAAGAGCATTGACTGCAAGTTCTTCAGGTGCCTGATCCGTAAGGACATATAAAATCTTCTCGTGTTCTAATACGATCTTCAACTTTCGATACCAGCTATCGAAGTTGGGTCCGGTGAGCTTGTCGCTGTCCAATAGCGAACGGAGGGATAGTGTGTTGGCTATAACTAAAAGAAAAAAATATTAACCTATTAGTATATGAATTATTTTTTTTAATCCTGAAGATATGAACTTTAGTCTAAAGATCCTCCCACTATTTTTTGTAAATTGATAGCCTCTACCTCCAACTCGAAGAATTACATTAATTTTTTAGTGGGTATTAGAATCCACATGGACTACATTTGGGTCTGAGTGTGGCTCAGCCAACCCTAGTGCATCCATAGGTAGGTTCATAACCAATTATTTCTCCAAACAACTTCTAGCATTGGATTTTGCCCCAGACATCCCTTCAGTAGGCGATGGTGCTTCCACTAAAAATTTTGGTTAGGTCCAACTATTAACATGACACATCAAGTACATCCAATAAATGGATGTCCAGGCCTGAGTGTGGCTTGGCCAATTGAGCATTGATCTGAGGTACATCATGATGATCATATGATGAATGATAATTCCAATACGTAATAGACATCAGGCATGTGGTGCCTCCAATGCCTATTTGGAATATTGGATTCATTATCGCACACCTTAATGAGAGGCAATGACCAAGTTATCTCATAACTTTATCACTTTATGGACCTAATAATTTAGAGAATTTGATTTCATTGACCTGAGAATAAGAGATGAAATCGACCTACAAGCTGCAAATCCTTCCACTGACTTCACCAAGTCATGTAAAGGATTAAACACAAGCTGGTCTAAAGATACCTAAATCAGTCATACTGATTCACCTTAGTGGCATGGGTCTGCACAAATCGACTAGTGACCTAATCAAAATATAATCTACCATATTGGTTAGGTAAGTGAGATCAGCAGGAGGGATCTGCCCTTAACTCATCGTAGACGCATCTAGGTGAATAGCTTTCAATTAAAAACTACTTGATCGAATTTGCCAAACTTACCTTAGAAACCAACTAGTTAATTAGTTTTGATTTGGCACACCAGAAGATTCGGGCTCAACCATGGAGCTATGATCATGGTCTATTTATTAGGGTCAAACACATGGACTTGATCAAACTTCAACTATTGAGATTGATTTAGAGAAATACTGATCTAATCTAATTCAACACTTGATTGGATTTAATCAATTTCTCTACTTGATTTATATGTGTTCCTAACCCTAGGTCTAACCCATTAAAAAGATTTGATTTATGCTAACTCTTTGCTCATCATATTATGTGGTATCTTAATGATCTTCAATTCTTAATTCTAGATTATTTAAACTTAATTCAAAATTAAGTGTGTGAAACATGTATTTTAGTTTGTAGAACTATTCTACAAAGGTTTCAAATGAAGCATACTATATATTTCAATACATAAAAATAAATTTTTATAATATGTTTAACAATTAAATATACATAGGTATGATCTAAACTTCATTCATACATCTCATGTATCTTGATAACTTTTAGATCAATACCAATTACATCATATGTAACATGTAATTCAGATCTAAAATAATTTTATATCTAAATTTTATCCTATTATAATAAATTATAAATTATTTTAGATCTAATCTAAATATATTTATGATCAAAATAATATATAAAAGTCTATTTACTTTTTTCTTTATAAAATTGGATCACAATGACACCCTTACACGTCATAAGAGAATCCATCGAATAGACAAAAGAGAGATTAATCTCTTCAATTCTCTTATGATTGGATGGTCTGATGATCTCATCAATCTGAGTACTAAGCTACTAAGATTTAAAATATAATTTTATATACAATTACATCAACATGCAATTATTGACAAAACTATTTTATGTCATGAATATATCCTTGATCTCATCAATTATATTCTTCATCTAATCTAATTAGATTTGATATATTATATACATTATATCAAATCTACAACTTGTCTTATACTGATTATAAAATACTAATTTTAGATTTGATATCAAATAAAAAAATAATTAGATGCAAATATGAATGCATAAGAAATTAATTTTTGATAAAATCTATTTTCGTGCAGTACTGAATTATGATAGAATTCAGATCTAAATATCCATCGAAATGGATCCAATTTAAATCTGAAATAATTCTTACTTCATAAAAAAATAATAAAATTAAAATTTTATTAAAATAAGTTTAAAATAAATTTTTAATTATTATTATTTTTTATCAAAAATTCAATAACAGTAGAATTCTGTTATAATAGATTTATAACAACCTCAATCAACCATTGATTAGGCACCTCTAATCCAATCAAAATCAAATAAAAAATTTTATATAAATAGATTTAAATAAGATTTAATATCATACAAAAAATCTCAATTATATCTTATGTAAATAATCATAAAAAAATTTATTTTATATATATATATTTCAAGCCTGCTTTGATACTAGTTGAAAGGAGGGAAACAGTTTTCCTCCAGAATGCCCAGGTTGCATCTAAATTTTTTTTTTAATATTTTACTTATTTAATGATCAAATATTTACCTGAATTATAATAGAAGTAGAGATCAAATCTCAAATTATTTGATATAAATCTTCACGGAGGCCTGGATATGCAGACTCTCTACTTCGCATGCACGTCAGATGCCACAGGAAAGCAGGATGAACTTCAATCCAATTGACTTCGCAACTCAATCAATCGAGGAATGAGATGTAATGATGTGACATCTCACACCAGCAGGTAAGATGCTTAAGAAGGATCCACGCCCAAGGAAAAGAGGCAGCAACAAAGGGAGAGATGTAGAAGATGAAGGACCTCTCTCTTCACACGCCTGTCTCTCTCTTTCTCTCTTCTCTCAATTTGATTTGTTTGCTATTCTATTCTCTTTTCTCATCCATAGGTAGAGACCCTCTCTATTTATAGATGATTCTCATGATCAAATGAGAGGAGGACTCTTTATTTAAATCTGATTTGAATTGATCCAATACTTATGAAAGGACTCCTATATGAGATATAATTGCCATCGCTTATGACATCTACTTTGCACTCACTCTCACACCCACTTGAAACATCCCAAATAAGCACCAAATCAATTTTTGGTCATACTTTATGAGTGGGTATTTCTAATACAAGTAGGAATATTCATATCTCATCCAAAACAAGTTCGATTCGAATCCGATTCGAAGTCAGTTCGAAATAATTTCGAAAGGCTGTCAATCCTAAACTCTTTAGGACTTTTGTATCAAGTCTAACTTGAATTTTGAAGCTATTTAAGTCTAATTAATTTAGATCTAATTTAAAATTAATTAGTACTTAAATTTAATCTTTCATATGTTTCATGGATCATAGATAGAAATTGTTCATCCCCAGGATTGAATCTGAACCCCATGTGTAGTGCTAGCTAGACATAGTCAACTCTTCAATCCCATTGGACCCATAACTCAATTCTTAATTTAGTTAGCTTATATGTTCAATTAAGTCAAGTACCTTTAGATTGGACATATAAACATAGATCAATTTCTTCCTACATTGTCTGACTTGTGTGCCTGACTCCATAGGTTCAAACACTAAGCCGGTAGCACAGAAACCAATTTCTGTACTAATCGAGATACTATCTAGCAATAATTTTTGACGTTCAGATAGGTCAAATTATTATAAAAGAATATTCGAGAACCCATACTCATGGTTACCGCATAATTCATCCTTTTGACCCTGGATGCTCTAGGATGGTCTCAGTTTAACTGTCAACTAAGATTGCTTCATCCACGTTGTATTTCAACCTTTCAAATCTATCTTATGGATGACCCTAATCAAGGCTTTACTAAATTAAAATATAGTGATACATCAACTCCAATAATTCGAAGGGATCAATCCCATCTTGATCCACACACAGACTTCGTAAGTACTTGACTGTACCCAGTAGCCTTCCATCACTGCATTAAAAATTCAGGTAGTTCAGCACCAAAGCACAGTGAGTTGCTTATAAGTCATTATGGTGATCTTAGATCTGAAAGACATTTATACCCATGTGTTTTGCGAGCAGCTCTTGACAGCAAAATACTCAGCAGGTGAGTCACTTGTTTAGTGATGATGTATCCTTATATCTCACCTGTATGCCATACCAGTGTCACCACACTCCTTGATTAAGAGGACAACCAACCCATATAGTACACAATGATCTTCACTCGATAAATATCATCATCCCGTAATGACGTATCATTTGATCGCAAACTTGTTTAAAAACTATACGATAAATCTTCTCTTTATCATACACTAGCATAGTTCTAGGGACTTCATCACAGTACAAGAGTTCAAGAAAGATATCACTTTGCGATAAAAAATATCAGAATAATTATTATTCAATAATCAATAATTCAAATATAAGGATGAACTCAATCGTCACACAATTGATTTTAGGACACAATTTCCAACACTCTTCTCCCTACGCCAACTCAGATTGCACGTCATATATCTCCACACATAAAATTATTTTGTATGAGATTTTTTTACACCAAAGAGTATTTTTCCTTATCTATCTCACATCTAAATATAATTTGGTTTTGATAAAAGAAAGATTCTAAAATTAGATTTCAAAATATTCTTTATCAAGAGAATCTGTTCTCATCCAGATCAACCTCTCCATGCCAATAAATTTTTTTCTCCTTATATATGTGATATTTTGAGTAGCTTTTTATAAAAGATTAGTTGGAGAACTAATTTATCATAAAAAAATATGAGAAGAGGTGTCCCATATTTTTTTGATATATTTTGAGATGTAAAATTGTGAAGGAAGACAGAATTCTGTAAGAGTCCAGGATCATTAGGACTCTTCACCCCACCTCCTTACATGCCTATAAAAGGGGCTTTTATGGTTTATTTTATGTGTATAAGATACTAGAAGAGAGTTCTTCATGTGGTGGAAGTTTGGGTATGGTTCATAGCTTGAAAAATAGAGAGGAGGGTCTTTTCTCTTGGGGTGTGCGCAAAAACTTGAATTTAAAATTTTTAATTTTAAGGATTTGGGAAGAGAGAATAAATTAGAAAAAAATTATTTTCTTCTCTATCTTTCTTTTACCTTTTCATCTACTCTAGAAGTCTATCTTCAACTTCTGAAAAGATTCTAAAGATTTGAAGAAAGGATCTAGATCGGCCAAGAAGAAGGTCTTCATGCGAGCTAGCACTCCCGAGAAGACCGATCATATCGGGGCTTCGAGTGGATTTTTTGTAGAGATCGGATGCATATGCGGCTATGAGCAACTAGTAAGAATCTTCTCCACCATGTCTCTCAATAGTGGAGATCATCGACCCATGATCAGGTATGAAGTTTTGAACTCAGATTAGAAGTAGATGTGATCTACTGCTCACATACATGCATACTGATTTTATCTTCGAATTATTTTAGATTTTATGTACAACATAACATATCATAGATCCTAGAGTAGATTGATTTGATGATTAGATCATATATATATTAGATTAATTTGATTAATCTAGTTATCTTTCACTATAATTTTTTTGAAAAAAATTTAAAATACATGCATTAAATCGTCTACGAATCCCAACAGTGGTATCAGAGCCTAGGTTCATTATGATATGATTTATGTGTATATTAAATCTAAATTTTAATTTTATTTAAATTTGATATATGATATTTTGATTTAAATTTAATTAATAGTTGATCACACAAACTGACCTAAGGTTTTTCGACTGTAGGGTTTACCCCTTGCAATGAAAAGGTTGTCTTAGTTTGTGCTGATTATTGATAAAATTTAATTTTATATCATGCATATGATGTTTATGATCTGATTTTGATATGATCTAAGATTGTAATCAGATCTGATGTAATTTAGATTAGATCTAAATTTATGTATATATGATATGTGATTAGATTAGATGATCCGATTAGCAAGTACTTGGATTGGATTGATTATCAGGCCGTCTGTGTTATGATCCAGGTGGTGTGCCCAAAGCCAAGGGGACCAAGGCTAAGGCCAAGGTCCATCATTCATGAGGGCTTCATGGAGGCTCTAGGGCTAGTTGGGCCCTAGGTTGAAAGGCTGTGGGCCTTTCGGGTTCTTGAGGTCTAGGTTATGTGGGCCTCAAGGGACCAACTCTTTATGGGCCAGGTCTGGGTCTAGGAGAGGTGAGATTAGGTTGAGTCATGGGTGTACATGGGTTTGGATTAACCTAATCTCCCATAGAGTTGATCAAGGGAGTTTTGGGTTTGGGTCACTTGACCCGGTGTTTATATATACATGTACTTGTAGAGGTTTGATTAAGCCAAAAAAATAGACGACTCTTTCTTCCAAGTCTCTCTCTCTCTTCTCCCTCTCTCTCCAGCAATCTTTCATGCACCAGGAGCAAGAAACCCTAGGGTTTCTTGCCGCCAGTCCATAAAAGGAAAGAAAGGAAGGGAGGCGCTAGCCCCTTCCCCCATTGCAATCGCCAGTTATTTCTTCTCTCCCCTCTCTTGCAGGCACCCAAACATCAGGTCTAGGATCTGAAATCTCTTGAGAAGAGGTTGATACAAGTTCCTCTCAGATCTGGAGTTGATCTGAGGTCGTTTGAGGCACGGGTGAGATCTCCATCAACAGATCTACAAAAAGGCTGCAGCAGGACAGATCTGTGAGGTCTGTCTCTATCTATCTTCTTTCTCATCTAAAATACCCTGATTTGAGATCTATGAATTGGAGGACCTTGGTCCAGGTCTGATCTAGTTAGGTACCAGATCTTGAATTTTTTAGAGATGGTTTCAAAGGCGTTCTTCATCTGGAACGAAAGGCTGACGAAGAAAATAGCAACCAGGTTGATTTCGTCAAGGGCCTTGGATCGTGTCCAGAAGTCTCCAGATTTGTTTGTTACTAGTTCTGCTACACCCAAGATCCATGGGAGGAGCCAGGATCATGCTCCAGTAGTTGGTATCAGAGCCACGATGGTGAGGAAGTGGTTCCAAGTGCGAGAAGTTGAAGATCCGAAGTGCTGAAAATTTTTAGTAAGGTACCATCAAGGTATATTCTACACTTCTTGATTTTATATTGCTTGTTTGGCTTGGATCCATTCATGGGCAGCAATATGAAGGTCGAGTTCAAGAAATTTGATGGCAAGAGAAATTTTTTCATATAGAAAATCTGGATGGAGGATCTTCTGGTGCAAGCAAATCTGGATCAGGCTTTGGATGAGAAGCTTGAGGGAATGACAGATAGACAATGGGCATCGTTGGAGAAGAAAGCATGCTCGGTGATCAGAGGATGTTTGGCGGATGCGGCATTGTATTCGATGCTGGAAGAAAAGACCTCGAAGGGCCTTTGGTCGAAGTTGTACACCATGTATATGGGGAAGAATATGTGCAACAAGCTGATGCTGAAGAAGAGATTGTACCATCTTCGGATGCAGGAGGGATCTGATGTGATTGGCCACATTCAGAGGTTCGACCAGTTATGCACAGAGTTGATGAATATCGGGGTGAAGCTAGATGAGGAGGACAAGTCCCTGTTGCTTTTGTGTTCGCTCCCAAGATCATATGATTCTTTGGTGACTACACTGCTCTATGGCAAGGAGACTCTGGAATATGAGGACATGGTCTCGGTGCTGAGGTCTAATGAGCAGAGAAAAAAGTTGACCAGAGATCGGACTCCCCAGGAGGGTTTGGCAGTAGGGGAGAGGACAGGTAGAGGCAGAGGCAGAAGCAAGTCCAGGGGACGGTCCAAGTCTAGGAAGGGAAAGAAAGAGGTGAAATGCTTCAAGTGCAACGAGTTCGGGCACTTCAAGCGAGAATGTCCACTATGGAAGAGCAAGAAGGGAGAAAGAAGTGGCTCAGAATCAGTGAGTGCAGTTGTTGGGCAGCAGGTGGAGGATGATCTACTTGTGGTATCAGATGGTTACAGGCATTACACAGAGAAGTGGACACTAGACTCTGCGTGCTCACATCACTACACACCACACAGGTCTTGGTTTGTAACATACACCAAGACAGATGAGGGATCAGTGACTCTAGGTGACCATCATCCTTGCAAGGTGGCTGGGATAGGGACAGTCAGGGTGAGGATGTTTGATGGGATTGTGAGGACATTGACAAATGTAAAGCACATCCTGGAGCTGGAAAAGAATCTGGTGTCACTTGGCTAGTTGGAGCACAGTGGATACAGCTTCAGCAGTAGGGCTAGAAGTGGAGTACTGAACATCTCCAATGGAGCTATGGTAGTGATGAGAGGCAGGAGGTTGGACAATAACCTCTATCGCATGGAGGAATCTGTGGTGACCAGAGAGTCTGATGCAGCAGCTGCAGCATAGGACCAGCAGGGGGCTTACAGGATGTGGCACTACCACCTTGGCCACATGGGTGACAGAGGGCTGAGGGAGTTAAGCAGGAGAGGACTCATCTCTGATCTAAAGAATGGTTCTACAGGGGAGATCTGTGAGCCTTGCCAGATGGGAAAGCAGAGAAGAGTTCAGTTCAGCATCAGTACAGCCCGAAGTGCAGCCCCTCTGGAGTTAGTACACACGGATGTGTGGGGACCAGCCCCAGTTTTAGCTAGGAATGGGGTCAGATACTTCATGACCCTGATTGATGACTTCTCAAGAAAACTTTGGATTTACTTCATGAGAGAGAAGTCAGAGTTCTTCACAAAGTTTAAGATCTGGAGAGCTGAGGTGGAGAAGGAGCAGGGGAGGAGCGTGAAGTGTCTGAGGTCAGACAATGACGGGGACTACACCAGCAGAGAGTTCCAGGACTACTGTGAGGAGTGTGGGATCAGGAGACACTTCTCAGTTAGGGGGACTCCACAGCAGAATGGGGTGGCCGAGAGGATGAACAGAACACTTTTGGAAAAGGCACGATGCATGAGGCTGCAGGCAGGGCTTCCAAAGGAGTTCTGGGTTGACACAGTTGACACAGCGGGTTACTTGGTCAATCGGTCACCTCATACCAGGTTGGATGGCAGGCTTTCAGAGGAGGTGTGGTCTGGGAGGATAGTTGGGCTGGGCCATCTACGGGTATTTGGGTGCACGGCCTATGTGCACATTGGAGCTGGTGAGCGGAGCAAGCTAGACGTCAGATCACGCAAGATGGTATTTCTAGGCTATCCGCGAGGAGTCAAGGGATACAGGCTGTGGGATCTTTTGGAAAAGAAGGTCATCATTAGTTGGGATGTGACTTTTGATGAGGAGTTAGTCCTACGGAGGTGAGCAGGCATGGAGGAGCAGCAGGAGTAGGAGGAGGTCCAGCAGGGTGCTGCTGGACAGCTTACCTCTTTGATTTTGCCTCTTGCAGGTACTACGGGAGGACATGACATTCAGGTGGAGAACCTACCTAAGGTGTCTCCACAGGTGGAGAGGACTCGGACGGATGATCGAGATGGAGAGGTCCAGCAGGAGCGAGCTGGATCGAGGACTGATATCGGTGTTATCCTACACAAGCCCAAGAGAACCATCAGGCAACCGGACCGATATGGCTTCGAGAAGACGCTGTCATATGCCCTGGTGATAGCGAATGGAGACCCATATATGTATTAGGAGGCTATTGAGAGTCAGGACAGAGAGTGGTGGGTCCAGATGATGTCCGAGGAGATGCAGTCTCTCCACCAGAACCAGACGTGGCGATTGGTACAGTTGCCACAGGGGAAGAGGCCTATTGGTTGCAAATGGGTCTACAGTCGCAAGGACAGAGTGGAGCCAGTTGAGGCCTTGGGACACCAAGGTGGAGATTGTTATGATACAGGTGGTGTGCCCAAGGCTCAGGGGACCAAGGCTAAGGCCAAGGTTTATCATTGATGAGGGCTTCATGGAGGCTCTAGGGCTAGTTGGGCCCTAGGTTGAAAGGCTGTGGGCCTTTCGGGTTCTTGAGGTCTAGGTTATGTGGGCCTCAAGGGACCAACTCTTTATGGGCCAAGTTTGGGCCCAGGAGAGGTGAGATTAGGTCGAGTCATAGGTGTACATGGGCTTGGGTTAACCAAATCTCCCATAAAGTTGGTCAAGGGAGTTTTGGGTTTGGGTCACTTGACCCGGTGTTTATATATACATGTACTTGTATAGGTTTGATTAAGCCAAGAAAATAGATGACTCTTTCTTCCAAGTCTCTCTCTCTCTTCTCCCTCTCTCTCCAGCAATCTTCCATGCACCAGGAGCAAGAAACCCTAGGGTTTCTTGCCGCCAGTCCATAAAAGGAAAGAAAGGAAGGGAGGCGCTAGCCCCTTCCCCCATTGCAGCCGCCAGCCATTTCTTCTCTTCTCTCTCTTGCAGGCATCCAAACACTAGGTCCAGGATCTAAAATCTCTTGAAAAGAGGTTGGTACAAGTTTCTCTCAGATCTGGAGTTGATCTGAGGTCGTTTGAGGTGTGGGTGAGATCTCCATCAACAGAGCTACAAAAAGGCTGCAGCAGGACAGATCTGCGAGGTCTGTCTCCATCTATCTTCTTCTCTATCTACAACATCCCGATTTGAGATCTACAAATCGAAGTACCTCGGTCCAGGTCTGATCTGGTTGGGTACCAGATCTTGGATTTTTTAGAGGTGGTTTCAAAGGCATTCTTCATCTGGAACGAAAGGTTGACGAAGAAGATAGCAACCAGGCTGATTTCGTCAAGGGCCTTGGATCGTGTCCAGAAGTCTCCAGATCTGTTCGTTGCTGGTTTCGCTGCACCCAAGATCTGTGGGAGGAGCCGGGATCATACTCCAATAGTCTAATCATAGGAGCAAAAAAAGTTTAAAAGCCCTCTCTTTCCATTCGATGGGGTGCTCTTATGATGTGTAGGGGTGCCATATGATTAGATCCCATGAAAAAGAATGCGAAAGAAAAAACTTATTTTTCTGTAAAATTCTAAATCTTGAAATCCTAGGTTTGTTATCTGTGATACAAAGTTGTATGAAATGTAAGACATCTAATCTATATGATTAAAATTATTTTAATCATGAAAAAATAAAATCTTGAATCATAAAAAAATTTAGATATGATTTAAAAGTATTATGATTGATTTTATTTTAGTATTATACAAGAATTTTCATATCTGAAACTTTTTGAATCGTGCTTGCACAATTACTAAGCCGACCTAATTTTGAACTGAGTCGACCCAGTCTCTTTATGTAGCTAGCTTAATAGTGATTGAGTCGATCTAGTTTTAGAATAAAAAATTTTTGCATAAAATTTATTGTAAATTATTTACAAAATGAAAGGATGAAATTGTTTCAAATCATAACCTTAACCATATTGAGGTAAAACTTAATTGAGAATTAAGTGTTGAGTTGATTAGATCTAGAATTGTGATTTGAGATTTAATGACATTACATAAAACATGAGATATGGGTTAGCTCAAATCAGGTCCTCTTAATTGGATTAGACCTAAGGTTAGAATCAAAGAGTTAATGGACTAACTAGAGAAACTGATTAAATCTAACTAAATATTAAATTAGATTAAATCAAATTTTTTTTAGAATCAATACAATAGTTGTAGATGGTCAAGTTCATGTTTTTGATTAAATCAAATAGACCTTGATTGTGGCTCAGTGGTTGAACCTGAATCAATAGGTTGGTCAAATCGAAACTAATTAATCAATTGATGTCTAAGATAAGTTTGATATTTTGATTGGTGGTTTTTAATTGGGACCGACTTACCTAGCCATTTCAATGGTGTCTAAGGCAAGCTTAGTAAACTCTCCCACCGATCTCACTTATCTGGCCAATTTGATGAATTATGTCTTGATTAGATCGCTAAGTAATTCTAGTTGACCCATGCCATTAGGGTTGATCAGTGTGACTGATCTAGGTGCCATTTCAACTAGTATGATCCTGATCCAATTCAATGACTTAATGAAGTCAGTGGGAGGATTATAGTTTACTAGTTGATCTTTTATCATCTCTTCTCTAAACTGATTCTTAAATCTTTTAAATTATTAGATCCATAAAATGAGCTAGTTATAGAAAAAACTAGATCATAGGCTCCTATTAAGGTAAATAATAATGGGTTCATTATTTCTGATTGACATTACAAGTGCCATCCATCTGGTGTTCTCTCTGAATGATAGAATTATCATTTATTATGTGATGACTCTGTTGTACTATCTGATGATGGTTGGGTTGATTGAGCCATCCTCAAACCTGATCATTTATTAGTTAGCAATACTGAGTAGGTTCATGTTAATAGTTTGACCTAATCAAAACTTTCAATAGAGGCCCATCACCAAATGAAATAAAATTTGAGATAAAATTAATTATTAAAAATTATTTAAAAAAATAATTGGTTGAGAACCTACCCATAGATGCATATGGGTTGACTGAACCATCCTTAGACTTGTATGCAGTCTGTGTAGATTCTAGTAGCCGCTAAGGAATTAGAGTAATTCTTCGGAGTGGAGATAGATGCTACCAATTTGACTAAAATAGTGAGAGAACTTTTAGACTAAAGTCTAAGTCTTTAGGCTCAATCAATTCATAAACATAGAGATTTTATATTTTTCTTTCAGTTATGGTTAGATGTACGTTGCTCCATTCACTGTTTGACAGTGACTGATTTATAGGATCCAACTTTGATAATTGGTATCGAAAGTTATAAATAGTTTTAGAGCACAAATGGATCCTAAATATGATTATGGATTCAGCATCTAAAGTTTTCACATCCAACACATGTGATGCGATCAAAGGCACTTATCAGAAATGGCCACATGATCAAATCACCATGTGGTATTATTAAAAGTAGCAAAGAATATGAATTTAGTTGTAAATTCGATGATGCTCAGTGGAAAAATTTTTTTCAAATATTGAAGGAGTTCTTTTGTACCTTTGAAGATGTATCTTTAGTGGGATAATAATTCTTTGAAAAAAAAAAAAAAAAATGTGTAAAAGAGTCATGCTTAGGCTGAGGAGCTGGAACTGACAAAAGAGTCTAAGATTAACCTAGTCTGGCAGAGTCCCTTGATCCGAACAGGCAAAAGAAAAGAAATCAGCAAAAGATTACTAGACAAGATACTTATATGATAATACTTTATAATTTTTCTATTTGTGATACTACTACCTAGATATTGGCTATTGAAAGTCTATGCAAACTATTACAATGACTTTAGGTTAGTAGAAAGATTGGAAACAACAAGAGGTTTCTGAACATTAGAGATGGAAGTTATGTTCCAATCCCGACTTTAAAAATTCTCGAGCCTATTTTTAATTTTAATAATATTATTTTAGTAATTATAACTATTGTCTAATAATTTTGTGATATCATTATGATTGATGTTAAAATCATATGGACAACTGAAAATGATATTTATGAATTGTCACAGCCTGTTAGTATATTGTACACAATCAAACAAACTTCCTAAAATAGATAATATCATAAAAGCCTACCTTTGACAATTTAAGCTCGATCATATAAATAAGAATAGGATCAACAGGAGATAATTCTTGAGGTCAATGATTGTGAATCATTGTCAACCTGTTAATCCTATCTCTTTAGTAAGATGACCAAGTCACCTTTTGCTAGAAAAGGTGAAAGAGCCAATGATATTCTGAATCTAATATATACTGATGTATTAGATCTATGAATATATTTGCTATAAATTTGAATTATTTAAAATATTCATAATTTCATAATAAGATAGAGAAATGAATTGGAAGAGCATTGAAGTCTTTTGGTCATACCAAAGAAGAGAATATCCTTTTGGTAAATTTTTAACATATCTAAAAGAGAATAAGATTCTTTCTTATTGGAATCAACTTTGTTAGACATAGTTTGATCCATGATGGGATTTAAAAATTATGGGGTTTAAAAGGAGTCTGTGAGTCTTCTTTTAAGATTATGCTCTTAAGACTATTTGTTATGTTCTGAACTGAATTTCAAATTAATCAGTTGCAAAGACTCCATATGAGATACGGACTAGGCATAAGCCAATACTTTCTTACCTTGAGGTTTGAGAGTGTTTAGTTTATGTTGAGCATTTGCAGACCGATTAGCTTGGATCTTGGTCCTATATGTATTATCTTGTAGGATATCCTAAAGAATCTAGGAGATTTAACTTCTACCATGTTAAAGAACAAGAGTTGTTCGGTATTTCTTTCAGAAAAAAAGTACCTTGGTGAAGATACTGATGCCTTTAATATGGAGCTTATGAAGCTCGACAGATAGAAGAATTGACACAATCTAATGAACTCATAGAACTAGATTTGATTAGATCAAATCCAAAATCTATTGTAGAGGCACCATTAAAGAGACCGATAGAGTACCACGTCCGTCGGATAAATACTTTGGTATCTAGGTCTAGGACGTGAACTTGTTGAACTTGATGAGAACAACAAGGATCTGATCACCTACATGAATGCTATGCAAAGGTCTGACTTCAATTAATGATTTAGAGCCATAGGTCCGAAATGGTGTCTATGAAGGTCAACGATGTATGGACACTCATTGATTCACCCGAAAGGTAAAGCCCATAGAGTGTAAGTGGATCTTCAATAGGATTAGAGTAGCACAGATGAGAAGATGGAGACCTAAAAAGTTCATTTGGTTGCCTAAGGATATTATCAACATTATGGTATTGACCATAACAAGATATTTTCTCTTATGGCAATGCTAATTTTTTTGGAGTTGAAACGTGTATTTTGATAAGTGATCAAAATGCATGGCTTTATTGAGAACGAAAAATAACCTTGCAAATACAAATGGGTTAATAATTCTATAAGTGTATTTCTTATCCTGTATGTGAATGAAATTTTCTTAATCAAAAATGACATTCCTTACATTACAGAAAATAAAGATTTTGCTATTATCATAGTTCTCCATAAAGGACTTAGAAAAAGCATCTCTCATCCTAGAGATGAAGATATATAGAGATAGATCTAAGAGGCTACTTAAATTTTTTCAGTCCAACATAAATAGGGTATTTATGAGTAGAATTTATTTTATCATGTACACCATGTATGAGATCGGATATGGTACACTCACTAGGGTAGTGAGTAGATACTTGCAAGATCTGGGTGAGAATCACTGGAAGGTCATCTTAAGTATTTGAGAAATACTAAGGATCGGTGACTCAGTTATGGAGAATCTGACTTAAAACTTATGGAGTATGACTCTAATTTTTAGTTGGACATAATAATAGCAAGAACGTGTCAGAATACATCTTTACTTTAAATAATGGAGCAATTTACTGGAAAGGTTCCAAGCAGAAAAATATAGCCAAATTCAAATTGCGAGGCAGAATATATTGCAGCATTCGATATTTGCAAGAAAGCTATGTGATTGTACAGGTTCACTGGCAAGCTAGGAGTGGCACCCTTCAATAATGATCCTACTATAATGTACAGCATCAGAGCCATAGCTCATGCCAAGGAGCTGAAGTCCCATTAGCTTACTAGGCATTCTGCATTGCTACCACCTTATTTAGAAAAATCTGTTAAGGTAATGTCAAACTTTAGAAGATTGATAGAAAGGAGAATGTGACCAATCCATTTACTAAAGCCTCAGTATGTAGGAGTTTTGAGATAATAAATCGAAGATGGGTATGTGATACTATACTGATTGACTTTAGTTCAAGTGGGAGTTATTGGAAATTGTGTCCTAAAGTCAATCGTTTGATGATTGTGTTAATTATAAATATATATGAATTGATAAATAATAAAAATTATTTACTATTTTTTATTACAAAGATATATCTTCTAATGAACTCCTATGTTATGATGAAATCTTTAGGATTACTTTGATCGATAAAGGAGGATTTATCGCATAGTTCTTAAATTGGTTCGCAATCAAATAATACGCTAGTACTAGGACGATAGCGATATCAAGTATAGATCGTTGTGTGCCATATGCATTGGTTGTCCTCGTAACCAAATGGTATGGAGATACTGGTATGACATGCAGGTGAGATTTCAAAGTATATCATCACTGAATGTGACCAACTATAGAGCACTCTGCTGTCAAGAGTTGCTTGCGAAGGGTATGGGTATAAGTGTCTTTCCGATCTGAGATCACCACGATGACTTGCAAGCAACTCACTGTATTTTGGTGTCGGACTAATTGAGTTTCTAATTTAGTGACGAAAGATTTTTGGATGCAGTCAAGTACTTATCAAGTCGGTGCGTGAGTCAAGATGAGATTGACCCCTCCAAATTAGTAGGAGATATGCATAAGTGTATTTCAATTTAGCAAAATCTGAACCCGAGTAATCCATGTGATAGATTTAAAAAAGATTAAAATATAATGTGGATGACTTATCTAGGATTGATAATTAAATCCTAGGTCATCCTCGAGCATTAGGGTCAAAGGAATGAATTATATGATAACCATACATCAATAGGTTCTTGAATATTGCTTCGCCTTCATTCGACCTATCCAGATGTCAGGTCATCATTGCTGGATAGTTACATCGATTGATTTAGGAAGGTATTCCTATGCTACCATCTTAGATTCGAACCTATGGGGTCACACTCAAAAGAAGTTTCTGACTGATCATGTGGCTGATCAACGATTGAGAATCGTTCAAGGGCTTAATCGTCAATTCGATTGATGATTAACCTTATGCAAAAGTTATAATAAATTAATTCACCAAGTGTTAGTAAATTAATGATAGATTAATTAGCAATTAGATTGTTAATTTGTTCAATTTGATTAAGCAAAGAAGATTAAATAAAATCTAATTGAATTAGATTCAATTAGGTTTGAGCCGATTAGATTGTGAGATGATCTAATCCTAAGAGAAAATTATCCATGATTTGATCAGAACTTTGATTCAATCAATTTTTAATTTGATTAGAATTTGATTAAAAATTTATGAATCTAATTAGATTGAATTTTATATATTTTATTTGGACTAAACCAGATGTGATTTGGTTTGGATTAAAATAAGGAAACTTAGAGTCCTTATTGGAATAAGACTCTTTTCCCTGTTCCAACCCAGATTGCACGCCATATATCTCTATACACAAAATTATTTTATGTGAGATTTTTTTACACCAAAGAGTTTTTTTTTCTATCTATGTCATATCCAAATCTAATTTGATTTTGATAAAAGAAAGATTCTAAAATTAGATTTTAAAATAATTCTTATCAAGAGAATCTGTTCTCATCCAGATCAACCTCTCCATGCCAATAAATTTTTTCTCCTTATATGTACAATATTTTGAGGAAATTTTTTATGAAAGATCAGTTGGAAACTAATTTACCATGAAAAAATATGGGAAAGGGCGTCCCATATTTTTTTGGCATATTTTGGGATGTGGAATTGTAAAGGGAGGCAGAATCTTGTAAGAGTCCAGGATCATTAGGACTCTTCACCCCACCTCCTTACATATCTATAAAAGGGGCTTTTGTGATTTTTTTTATGTGTGTAATATACTAGAAGAGAGTTCTTCATATTGTAGAAGTTTGGGTATGGTTCATGATGTGAAAAATAGAAAGGAGGGTCTTTTCTCTTGGGGTGTGCGCAAAAATCTGAATTTCAGATTTTTAATTCTAAGGGTTTGAAAAGAGAGAATAAATTAGAAAAAAATTATTTTCTTCTCTATCTTTTTTCTACCTCTTCATCTCCTCTAGAAGTTCATTTTTAATCTCTAAAAAAATTTTAGAGATTTGAAAAAAGATCCAGATCGATCAAGAAGAAGGTCTTCATACGAGCTAGCACTCTCGAGAAGATCGATCAGATCGGGCCTTCGAGTAAATTTTTTGTAGAGACCGAACATGTATATAGCTGTGAGCAACCAGCAAGGATCCTCTCCATCATGTCTCTCAGTAGCGAAGATCATCGACTCATGATTAAGTATGGAGTTTCGAACTCAGATTAGAAGTAGATGTGATCTACTGCTCACATTCATGCATGCTGATTTTATCTTCAGATTATTTTAGATTTTATATGCAATATAACATATCATAGATCCTAGAGTAGGTTGATTTAATGATTAAATCATATGCATGTTAGATTAATTTGATTAATCTAGTTATCTTTCACTATACTTTTTTGAAAAAATTTTAAAATACATGCATGAAATCGCCTATGCATCCCAACAACACATTCTCTTGGTCCCTAGCCATTCGGATCCTTTTTGTATATGTTATCTATAGTAGGTTCATATTTGCTGTTTGAAATAGGATACACCTAGATGAAATCTATCGATCTTGGTAGAAAAGGAGAAGTCCTATGTGATTCACGAGATTGAGTTCAGAAAGTCTTTGGTCAAAGCAAGTGTGAATACTAAAACAGAGTTTTCGTGAGATTCATAAATGAACTCGAGTCGAGTCAATCTAGCATATGACTGACGATGGAGTTTAATGAGTTCTCCATGACCTCCATCAAGTTGGGACTCACGATAGAAGGACTGAATCATATGATAACTGCACCTAGGGGTTCACACTTTTATTCTACTGGATTGCCACTACATACTGTTAAGTGTCACTAATAGATTATAGGACTCATCAGGTATCATCTTGATGATCGATAATTCTTGAAAGGTGGAGTTAAAATTATTTCAACCTACCGAAAGAAGTTTCGATGATATTGTGATGGAGATTACAATATATCTCACTATCAGTTAGAATGAAACCTATAGGGTCACACATTATGGAATTTAATCTTGAATTAATCAATTGAACTTATGAAATTTTAATTGGATTAAGATTTATTAAAATCTTATTAGGTTTAAGAGAATCTTGCTAGTACATGGTTAAACCCAATTCTTCTCTGAACTTTGATTGAATCAAGTTCATAGCCTTGAACCTAATCTAAATCTATTTGGATTTAGTTGGATGTCTAATTGTGAGCCCAATAGGATTAGATCATGTCAATGAGTTGGCAATCTAATCTCCTCTTTTTCTTCCTTGATATATTTTTTTGAAGCGGGGAATGAAAGGAAAACGAATAGTTCAAAATATGTATTTTTAAAATTTTATAGTAAAAAATAAAAGATTAAATACTTTAATCTTCTAAACATATCTTGGATCATATCTAAACTATCAATTAAGAATCTATGATATGAAAAATTTATATATAAAATCTGATATAAAATAAAAAATTGCATCCATCACATCAATACCCTGAATCTGATCTAACCTTTAGATCACATCGATTGAGTTCAGAACTTATCATCTTTTTATAGGTTGATGATCTTCACTATTGGTAGGCATGGTATAAATCTCTCACTGATGTCAAACAACCGTACAGATCATTCAACCTCTACAGATCATCCACTCAAAGTCCTGATCGGATCTTTCTTCGCGGGAGTGCTAGCTCACGTTGAAGGCTCTAGATGGTTGATCCAAGCTCCTTTCTTCGGATCTCCTGGACTTCTCTGGATCAAAAGATGAAGCTTTACAAAAAAATGGTGGTGTGAGAGATTGAACAAGACTCACTCTTGTATTTTTCTTCTCACAAAATCTAGAGTTGAAACCTTATACCCTACACCTCACGCCCGAAAGGAAGAACACTTCCTCTGTTTCTCTCATACGGAAGCCCAACCCACTCTCAACATTTCATGCCTCAACTCTCAGATTTCTTGTACCAAAAATTCCTTCTAATCTCATACAAAACTGATCCCTTCTTAAGGGTGGCATCCCATGGAAGATAAGGATAAGGAAAAGATAGTTTCGGTTCAATTTCAAATATTGGTTGGTCCTTATCATCAATTCAAATCAAATTTGAATTAAATTTTAAAATAAACTTTATTCTCATCTTATAAACTTAGAGAGGGGTTGACCAACATCAGATTGATATAAAAAATCTCATGCAAAAATACCTTATGCATGGAGAAAGGTGATGGCATGAGAAGAAGAGTCCAACTCAATTTGGACTCTAGATTTTCATTCAAATTCAAACCCATTTGAACTTAAATTTAAATGAATCAATTTTTAATTCAAAAAAAATTAGATATGAATATAGAAAAACTTTTGGGTTTGAGAAAAATTTATTTAAAAAATTTTTCTTACGTGAAGAATAAGAGGGTGCAAAGAAAGGAGGTGCAAGAGATTTGAATTCGAATTATTTTCTCATCCAGTTGGATTCTTAACCCAAAAAAATTAGATTAGACCTAATTAGATCACTAAACCTAATCTAATTAGATAGCAAATAGCCTCAATTAAATTTTAATCAAATCAAAAATTAATCAAGCTCAAGTTTTGATCAAATCAGGAATCGAACATCCTTAGCGATTAGGTCATCTTATAACTTAATCGGGTCAAGCCAAATTGAATCTAATTTAATTAGATTTGGTTTAAATCTTAATGCTTAATCAAATTGAGCTAATTAATAATCTAATTACTAATCAATTCTCTTATAATTCATCAATAATTAGTGAACTGATTTATTGTAACTTTTGCACAGGGTTAATCATCAATCGAATTGACTATTTTATCTTAGAATGATTCTTTATCCTTGATCAGTCATATGATCAGTCAGAAACTATTGAAATTCGTGTATTGGAGTATGCATGTGTGTTTTAAAATTTTATTTTCTAAACACCATAGTAGAAAAGAAGATTAAAATATCTTTTAATCTTTATGATGCATGCATAAAAACACAAACCGCAAGGATCTAATTCATATGCTGAAATTGACATATGTTGAAATTTAACATATGATCGAATCACATACCTATTTTATAATTTTTTTTTTCAAATCTAGATCTGAAAGAGAAGAGGCTCTCTCTTAGCCACATAAGTTTCCAGCCTCTACAAGTATCCATGTTGGATTTGTGTCCTAAAAGCTAATTGTTGACTGACACATTATGTAATTGTTGGGTCTATACTTGTACTTATAATTTTTTATTATCAACAAAGAATTTTTTCTTTCCAATCATATTTATGTGTCCATGATTTGTTCTAAAAATTAATAAAGATGATTTTTGTATATTCTTAAAGAGTTAAAAATTTGAGACATACATTAATTAGTGGTTAATTTTTAAATGCTCCTGATCAAAGAATCATCATGAAGGACAGTGCTCAATCCATTTGAGATCGGTGCACGGTTCACCTCTTTTGTGGGTAGATAGGTCTTAGGTCTGTACTGTAGAGACACTGGGATGAAAGTACAGATGGTTGTTAGAAAATAACTTGCACTGAGCGTGACCAACACGAGAACCACATAGATGTCTACTCACTCGTCAGTAGTCTTCTCGATGCTGTAGTTGTGTGAGTGGTCCTTTGACCTACGGTGTCATTGGCTATTCACAGTGAGGCTATTGGGTTTGACTATACATTTTTTTGGTCTCTAGTCATTCGAATCCTTACTGTGTATGTTGGCTTTAGTAGATTCAGGTTCGTTATTTGGAGTAGGATGCACCTAGATGGGATCTATCGATCTTGATAAAAAAAAGAAGTCCTATGTGATTTGTGAGATTGAGTTCAGAAAGTCTTTGACCAAAGCAAGTGTGAATACTAAAAAAAAATTTCACAGGATTCACAAATGAACTTGAGTCGAGCAAATCTAGCATATGATTGACGATGGGGTCTAATGAGCTCTCCATGACTTCCATCAAGTCGGGACTCACGATAGAAGGACTGAATCATATGATAACTGTACCTAGAGATTCATACTTTCATTCTACTGGATTGTTACTATATACTACTAGGTATCACTGGTGGATTGTGAGACTTATCGGGCATTATCTTGATGATCGATGGCCTTCAAAGGACAGAATTGAAAATATTTCAATCCATCAAAAAGAGTTTCGATGATATTGTGATAGAAATCACAATATATCTCACAACCAGATAAAATAAAATTTGTGGAGTCACACATTAAAAGATTTAATCTCAAATTTGTCAATTGAGCTTATGAAGTTCTAATTGGGTTAGGGTTTATTGAAATCCTATTAAGTTTATGAGAACCATGCTAGTACATGGTTAAACCTAATTCTTCTCGAGACTTCGATCCGATCAAGTCCATAGCCTTGAATTTAACCTAAATTCATTTAGGTTTAATTAGGCTCTTAATTGTGAGCCCAAAAAAATTTGATTAAGTCAATTATTTGGCATAATTATCCTATCATTATCTCTTCTTTATCTCCTGATTATCTCTAGGTGTGCATGTGGAATAGATGAAAGATTGAGTAATGTATTTTTTTCTTTTTGGAAAATTTTAGGTGCTAAATTCTTGAGAGGCCCACCCCCTCTTATGTGTCATGGCGTGGAGGAGAGAGAGTGGGGTCCACGCCCTATCTTTTTTTGGCTAAAGATCCCTTTGTGGGGCACCAAAAGTTGACACCCCAACTACCTAACATATATTTTCATGATGCCTCTTGTACATGTTTAAAGGGGTTGATTAATTACTATTTATATCTGATTTTATTTGACATAAATTAGATTAAAAATGTAGAGAATTCTAATGAGATAAGAATCTACTTTTTTAAGATAATTGGGTTCCTAATATGTGTCAGGGCAGTGTCTATATATAAAGGGTGGTCTCTAGAGTTTCATAGAATGAATTTTTGATCAACAAAACTCTCCCTCTCTCTATCTCCATGCCTTCTCTCATCATTTTCTTCCTTTCTACACCTAAAAGTTATGTGTTTTCTCTTCTACATACCAAGAAGAAGTATTGGGGACTTAGAGATCAAGAATCAAGGAAAAGAAGAAGAAGGCTGTAGATCAAGGAGTTGATCTCGCAGTTAAGATCAAAGAAGTTGATCAAAGTCTTCAAGATCAAGATTCTTTTTGAGAAGAAGAATCTTCTATGAGAATAAAAAAGTTTGAGATATATCTCGATGGATATCCGTAGAGGTTGGACACGTGTGCGACTCAACCTTCTACGATTTCGAGATCATCAGAAGTGGTGAATATCTACCCGCGCCAAGGTAATGAGATCTGATCTCATAATTTTTTTAAAATTTTAGATTGATGATATGTACTTTCTCCTGAGCTTGGGTAGGTTTAGTTTGATCGCTAGCATCTAGGGTTAAAGGGTTTAATCTATTTTATTTTTCGTGCCTGTTTTTAAAGTTTTGAAATCTACACATGCTGCCTATCCGATTTTCTAGTAGTGGTATTAGAGACACAGATTTTGAAAATATATATGATCTATTTTTTAAATTAGATCTAAAAGTTTTAATTATTTAAAATTAATTTTATGCTGATATAAGGTTGTCATGGTATAGGATTTACCTCTTATATTGCAAAAATTATCCTAGCACAAGATTGATCGATTTTAAAAATTATTTTTAAAATAATTAAATCAAATTTTTTTGATCTAAAAATTAGTATATATGATATTTTTAATTTATATTTAGATCTAAAATTAGAATAATTAAAAATTTACATCAAACTGATATAAGATTGTCCTGATATAGGGTTTACCCCCTATATTGTAAAGGTTGTCCTAATTTGATGTGAATCAATTTTTGAAAAGTTATTTTTAAAATATTTTGATTATTATTTAAGATCTAATTTTATACACATTTGATATATGTGAATTTAATTTTAGATCTAAAATTAATATATATATGATGCATATTTGATTTAGATTTGAAACTACATATATTTGATATATGAAACTAGGTTTAGATCTGAAATAGTTTCAAGATTATAAGCCACTAATTGCATGCAATGAAACATAATCTAAAAATTATTTTTAGATCTGAAATTATATTGTTGCATGTAGGTATGGGTTGAACAAATTAGGTGGGTCTAATTGATTAGATCAGGCTATAATCCATCTTCAATTTTGAGTAGTTGATTGAACCTAATCGATGGATGTTAAGATAATATCAAAGAGGCTCAAAGTCAACTTTAGTTGTAGTTGGTCACATCGATTCATATTTTGATGTGAGTTGATTGATTTAAAATCAAATTTGACTCAGTAGTTCGGGCCTGTCTCAATAGGTTAATCTAATCGATTCTAATCGATCAATTTGGTGTTTAAGATAAGTATTTAGATGGTAGTTATTTAATTAGTTTCGTTGTCTAACCTGACCAATTTTGATTGGTGTCTAAAAAAAGCAATGGGGGGACCCCCACGCATCTTAACTTATCTAGCCATCTTGGGAGATTCAGTTTTGTGTTAGGTTACTTGTTGTCTCGAGCTCACCCATGCCAACCAAGATGGCTAGACATATTGATGTGCTGACATGATTTAATCAGTCGGATGTCAGATCTACTGATTTAAAAGAGACTTAAATTTAAATCTTCTCATTAAATATTAAGTTTAGAGGTCTTCCATCATTGTAGAGATGCAGGTACCTTCCTGGTGTTGATCATTCTCGACTAGTTACAGTGGTTTGGTTACATCGAAAAGGTACAACCACTATATTGACATTTGATGTCCCGAGATAGAGATAGGGTTGGGTCCAATAACTGTTAGGTGAGGGTCGCAATGATGGCTTTGCATCTGCTGGTGAACAGTAGGTCTGACTTAACTAAAGAATGTGCCAATAACTGTTCGGTGAGGCCACAAAACTTAGAGACCAAGCCCACTGCATCTTGCTTAGTGAAGTAATTGATAAAGTATTGTCTGCTCATCAGCCTGTACTCACCAATAACTGTTAGGTGAGGTGTGTATAGATTAATGGGACTGTAGTATCCACTTGAAATCAATTGCGTATAAGTTTTCATTTCTCCACCTGAAGAATGTAGGAGATTCGAGAAAATAGTGAGAGCCTTTGTTTGTTTTTAAAATAAATATTTTTATAAGTATAAAATCTAACTAGAAACTATTCTCTCTGTAGATAACCATATCGAGTTCAAACCCCTTAGCCTGAATTCTTGATACAAATAGGTTGATTGGCACCAATTACAAAGACTAGCTCTGGAGTTTGAGAATTGTTCTCAATTTCAAAAAACTCACCCATGTCCTCTATTAGGAAGTGCCTGCATTACCTACTCGTCTATCCGCTGATCAACGAGCTGCATTTGAGAAGTGGATGGATAAAGATAATAAGGCGAAGTGCTATATCTTAGCGTTCATGTCCAATGATCTTCAGCAATAGCATGAAGATATGAGAACTGCCAGAGAGATGCTGGTTCATCTGCAAGAGTTGTATGGTGAACAGAATCACACAACTTGCTTTGAGGTCTCCAGGAGACTTTTCAAAGTGAAGATGCTTGATGGGCAGGCCATCAATAATCATTGTTTGACAATGATCAAGGACATAGAGGAGCTTCAGAAGCTCAGGATGAATATGGACAAAGAATTACAGATAGATCTAATTCTCCGATCTCTTCTTGATTCATATAGGCAGTTCATCATGAACTACCATATGAATAAGATTGATGCTACTTTGCCAGAATTATTGAATATGCTGGTGACTGTAGAGGGCACCTTGAAAGTTCAAGGGGCATAGTTCTGACTGTGGAGCGGGCTTCCTCCAAAAGGAAGTCTTCTTTCAAGAAGAAGAAAAAGCCCATAAAGAAGCAGAAGAATGAGGCTAAGCCCAAAAAATAGGTTCCGAAGAAGGCTGACGATAAAGAAAAATATTTTCATTGCAATATCGAAGGCTACTGGAGAAGGAACTGTCAGACTTATCTGGCGACTGTTAAAAGCAGGAAGAAGGATGGACCTTCTAAAGGTATATCTGAGTTGCTCGTTATTGAAACTAATCTAATGATTTTCTCTTCTTCTAGTTGGGTTCTTGATTCTAGTTCAAGTGCTCATTTGTGCACTTCAATGCAGGATCTTGAAGAAGTTAGGGGGCTGAGGGAAGGCGAAATCACTCTCCGGATCGGCAATGGAGCAAGGGTTGCTACCGTGGCCATCAAGACCTACCTTCTGCGACTACCGTTAGGATTTAGTTTGCTTTTGAAAGACTGTTTCTATATACCTGTAGCCAGTAAAAATTTGATTTCTATCTTTGTGCTAGCACAGGATAATTATAATTTTTATTTCAATAAAGACATGTATTCTATTTATTTTAGAAATAAACTTGTGGCATGTGCTTTCTTAATTGATGGTCATTACCATTTACATACAGATGCAAGTGCAAACATTAACGAGCAAATAGTAAATACCATAGGGTCTAAGAGATCTAAAGAGAGAATCAACCAAAAGTATCTGTGGCATCTTAGGCTAGATCATATTGGAGAAGACAGACTCATCAAACTGGAGAAAGATGGTCTTCTTGGATCATTGACTTTCGAGTCTTATCCAGTCTGTGAATCGTATCTTTAAGAAAAAATGATCAAGTTGCCCTTTGTGGGATAAGAGAAAAGGGCCACTAAGATATTAGCCCGGGTACACACTAACGTGTGTGGTCCATTTGATGTACAAATCAGGGGTGGCTATATCTACTTCATAATCTTTACTGATGATTATTCACAGTATGGGTTTATGTATCTGATGCATCGAAAGTCTGAAGCTTTTAAAAAGTTTATAGAATTCGAACATGAAGTAAAAAAATATATCAAAAAATCCATAAAGATTCTTGAATCAGATCGAGAAGAAAAATATCTTAGTGGAAAATTTTAGACCTATCTCAAAGATAATGGCATAGTCTCATAGTGGACACCTCCAAAGATGCCTCAGCTCAACGAGGTATCTGAAAAGAAGAATTGGATCCTATTAGATATGGTCCGATCCATGATGAGCTTCACAGATCTTTTTGATTTTTTTTGAAGATATACTTTGCTTTCTGTAATTTATCTCTTGAATCGGGTTTCCTCTAAATCCATTCCTACCATACCATATGAATTATGGCATGGTAAGAAGCCAACTCTTGGATACCTCAAGATTTAAGGATGTCCGGCCCATGTCAAGTAATAGCAGGCGGACAAGTTAGAGGTTAAGTCTTTTAGAGCTTGTTTTATAGGGTATCCTAAGAAAATCATGGGATACTACTTCTATCTTTCTGAAGATCACATTGTGATTGTAAGCCACCATACCGTCTTCTTGAAAAAAGGAGTTTATCCAAGATGGAGGCAGTGGAAGGAAGATTGAGCTCGAAGAGAAAGTCTCTGAAGAGCATCAAGTCCAAGGATCTGAACCCAATAATGAGCCAGTAGATGTGATACCTCCTCCATCTCGTAAATCAAGTAGGATTTTTTGTTCTCCTGAAAGATACTTAGGTATTCTTATAGAAGATTTAGAGGAAGCATTCCTTGTGGAAGATAGGGACATTAGGAATGATCCCAAAACCTATGATGAGGCAATGTTAGATGTAGACTCTGTGAAATGAATGGATGCGATGAAGTCAGAAATTGACTCCATGCATTCCAATTAGGTTTGGTCCTTAGTAGATCTACCTGAAGGTATTGTACCTATTGGATATAAATAGATTTACAAAAGGAAGATTAAGTCGGATGGTAAGGTAGAGAACTATAAGGCAAAGCTAGTCACGAAAGGTTATAGTCAACACAAAGGCATTGACTATCATGAAACCTTTTCGCCCATAGCCATGCTAAAATTCATCCGTACTCTGCTTGCTATAGCAATATTTTATGATTATGAAATCTGATAGATGGATGTGAAGATTGCCTTCCTAAATGGATATCTTAAGGAAGATATCTATATGGAGTAGCTTCTGGGTTTCACATCCAGTGATAGTGATCATAAGGTCTGCAAGCTGCAAAGGTCCATATATGGACTCAAGCAAATATCTCAGAGTTGGAACACTCACTTCAATGATGTGATCAAAATATTTGATTTTATCAAAAATGAGGAGAAGCTGTGTGTGTATAAAAAGATCAGTGGGAGCGTTGTCACATTCCTCATATTGTATGTAGATGACATCCTCCTGATTGAAAATGATATTCCCATACTGACGTCGGTCAAAGTATGATTGTCGAAAGAGTTCGCCATGAAAGACCTAAGAGAAGCTTCCTACATTCTTGGTATAAAGGTCTATAGAGATAGATCCAAGAGAATGATAGGACTCTCACAGCATATATACATAGAGGAGGTGCTGAAGAGGTTCAACATGAAAAACTCTAAGAGGGATCTTTTGCCCCTTAGACATGGCATTCATCTCTCCAAGAAGATGTGCCCTGACACACCTGAGGAGATCCAGTGCATGAGCAAGATCCCTTATGTTTCGATAATAGAGAGTCTCATGTATGCCATGTTATGTACACACCTTGATATAGCACTTGCCGTGAGTGTCATGAGTAGATATTAGGTGAATCCAGATGAAGAACACTGGATTGCTATTAAAAATATCCTTAAGTACTTGAGAAGGACTAAGGATTTGATGTTGGTCTTTGGTGGAGGATCAGAGCTGAAAGTTGAGGAATACATCGATTCAAACTTTATGATTGATGTCGATGATAGAAAGCCTACATCAGGATGTATCTTCTTGAGTAATGGTGATGCAGTTAGCTGAAAGAGTTTCAAACAGTCGATCATTATAAATTCATCCATGGAAGTTAAGTACATTGCCACCTCTGAAGCTGCTAAAGAAACATTTTGGTTCAAGAAGTTCGTTGTGGAGTTGAGTGTGATGCCATCAGATGTCATTGCACTATACTGTGATAACAATGGTTCCATAGCTCTCGCTAAGGAGCTCAGGTCTCATCAGAGTCCAAGCACATAGAGAGGTGGTTTCACATCATATGCGAATATCTTGAGAAAAAGTTCATTGAGGTGCATATAGTCGACTCCGCGTTGAATGTGGCGGACCCATTGACCAAGCCTTTCAGCCAGCAAAAGATCAAAGCTTACCTTGAGAAGATGGGTCTTAGATATATGGCCAATTGATTTTAGGTTAAGTGGTAGTTTGTTAGATTTGTACCCTAAAAGCTAATTGTTGGCTGATACATTATGTAATTCTTAGGCCTATACTTGTACTTGTAATTTTTTATTATCAATAAAAAAATTTTTCTTTTCAATCATGTTTATATGTCCATGATTTATCTTAAAAATTAATAAAGATAATTTTTGTATATTCTTAAAGAGTTAAGAATTTGAGACATACATTAATTAATGATTAATTCTTAAATGCTCCCGATCAAAGGATCGTCATGAAGGACAGTGATCAATCTATTTGAGATCGGTACATAGTTCAGCTTCCTTGTGGGTAGATGAGTCTCAGATTTATAGTATAGAAATACTGGGATGAAGGTGCAAGTAGTTGTTAGAGAACAACTTTTACTGAGCGTGACCAACATGAGAACCACATGGATATCTACTCACTCATCAGTGATCTTCTCGATGCTGCAGTAGTGTGAGTGGTTCTTTGACTTATGGTGTCATTGGCTATTCACAGTGAGGCTACTGAGTTTGACTGCATATTCTCTTGGTCCTTAGCCATTCGGATCCTTGCCGTGTATGTTGGCTTTAGTAGATTAAGGTTCGCTGTTTGGAGTAGGATGCATCTAGATGGGATCTATCGATCTTGATAGAAAAGGAGAAGTTCTATGTGATTTGTGAGACTAAGTTTAGAAAGTCTTTAGCCAAAGTAAGTGTGAATATTAGAAAAGAATTTCTACGAGATTCACAAATAAACTCGAGTCGAGCTAGTTTAGTATATGACTGACGATGGAGTCTGATGAGCTCTCCATGATCTCCATCAAGTCGGGACTCATGATAGAAAGATTGAATCATATGATAACTGCACCTAAAAATTCATACTTTTATTCTACTGTGTTGCCACTATATACTGCTAGGTGTCACTAGTGGATTATGAGACTCATCGGGCATCATCTTGATGATCGATAGCCCTTGAAGGGTAGATTGAAAATATTCCAATCTATCAAAAAGAGTTTCGATGATATTGTGATAGAGATCATAATATATCTCACTATCAGATAGAATAGAACCTGTAGGGTCACACATTAAGGGATTTAATCTCAAATTTGTCAATTGAGCTTATGAAGTTCTAATTTGGTTAGGATTTATTGAAATCCTATTAGGTTTATGAGAACCATGCTAGCACATGGTTAAACCTAATTCTTCTTGGGATTTCGATTCGATCAAGTTCATAGCCTTAAACTTAACCTAAATCTATTTGGATTTAATTGGACTCTTAATTATGAGCCCAAGAGGATTTGATTAAGTCAATTAGTTGGCACAATTATCCTAACATTATCTCTTCTTTATCTCCTGATTATCTCTAAGTGTGCATGTGGAATAGATGGAAGATTGAGTGGCACATTTTTTTCCTTTTGAAAAATTTTGGGTGCCAAATCCATGAGGGGCCCACCCCCTCTTATGTGTCATGGCATGGAGGAGAGAGAGTGGGGTCCATATCCCATCTCTTTTTAGCTAGAGATCCCTTTGTGAGGCACCAAGAGTTGGTGCCCCAACTACCTGACATATATTCTCATGATGCCTCTGTACATGCTTAAAGGGGCTGATTAATTATCATTTATATTTGATTTTATTTGATATAAATCAGATTAAAAAGATAAGAGGATTCTTATGAGATAAAAATCTACTTTTTAAAGATAATTGGCTTCCTAATATGTGTCAGGACAGTCTCTGTATATAAAGGGTGGTCTTTAGAGTTTCATAGATTGAATTTTTGATCAACAAAACTCTTCCTTTCTCTATCTCCACACCTCCTCTCATCATTTTCTTTCGTTTCACGTCCAAAAGTTGGGTGCACTCTCTTTCACACGCCAAGAAGAAGTATTGATGACTTAGAGATTAAGGATCGAGGAGAAGAAGAAGAAAAAAGCTGCAGATCAAGGAGTTGATCTCGCAGTTAAGATCAAAGGAGTTGATCAAAGTATTCAAGGCCAAAATTCTTCTTGAGAAGAAAAATCTTTTATGAGAAGAAAAAAATTTGAGATAGATCTCGGTGGATATCTGTAGAGGCTGAACATGTGTGCGGCTCAACCTTCTATGAATCTGAGATCATCAAAAGCGGTGAATATCTACCCATGCCAAGATAATGAGATCTAATCTCATAAATTTTTCTAAATTTCAGATTAATGATATGTGCTTTCTTCTGGGTTTGGGTAGATTTAGATTTGATCTCTAGCATATGGGGTTAAAGGATTTAACCCGTTTTGTTTTTCGCTGTGCGTTTTCAAAGTTTTGAAATCTACACATGCTGCCTATCCAATTTTCAACAATCCACTCGAGGTCAGTCTGGAACAGCCCTCTTCAATTTGAATTTTTTTCTCTAAAAAAATTTAGCCTACTAAATCTGAATGAAGCCTGGATCTTGATCAACTCTCAATCTCTTTTTTTGATCTTCTTCTTCTCTTGCCTTTTTCCCTTGCTTTATGCTACTACCAAACAACAGGAACCAGCAATAGAAGGGTGCCCAACAGCCTTGGGCATGAGGAAGAAGGGATGCCCCAAAGGGAGGACATGTGGGACGCCCAAGGGGAGGAGAAGGGAAAGAGAAGAAAGGGTGTGGGGGGTCTCCAAAGGTGGCATGGGGCTACTGGTTTGATGCACTAGGGACCTTAGGGAAGGTCCCTTTAAATAGGCAAAAGAATTGAATTCTATTCAATCTCATAATACAAGTCCTACTTGCATTAAGTTTTCTGATAACTTAAGTTATTCAATTTTCATTAGGAATCTTATCAGGCACCAACTCTTAGAGCCTTTACACCCACATAAACACACCTCAAAGTGCACCCAGGGAATGCCCCATATAAGATCAAAAAGTCTTCTAACCATGGGACACGCCTAACTTGATCAAATTAAGATTGCGCCTAAAAATAACTATGAAGAAAATTAATTAGGGACTTTCACCCTTAATTCATTTGATCCAAAATCTTAGACACCCAATAATTAGAGTCCAATGAATCTAATTCATTTAGATTATTAGCAAATAATTAAGTTTGAATTATCTTATCAAATAAGAATTTCAAATATAAAGAGAAAATTAGATCCAACCATATACTAGCAAGGTTACCTTGAATCCAATCAGATTTTTCTAAATCCAATTGATACTTCATAAGCTCAATTGCTTATTCCAGGCCTAATCCCTTTGTTGTGTAACTCCAGAGGTTCAATTCTATCGGTAGTAAGATATATAATGATCTCTATCAAAGTATCATTGAAACTCTTTTCAATAGGTCAGAATAATTTCGCTCTAACTCATCAAAGATTGTCGATCCAGAATGTTGTCCAGCTATGCAACCCAAGAGGGGGGGTGAATTGGGTTTCTAACAATTTTAGACTTAATTAATTACTTATGATGAATAAGAGAAAAATTTTAATTCAATATTAATTACCTAAAGCAGTATTGCAAGGATATAATAAAGAAATAAGATAAAGCGATAAAGCACACCACAAACACAAGGATTTATAGTGGTTCGGTGCCAACCTTGCACCTACATCCACTCTCCAAGCTCCTACTTGGGAATATCAATCCACTATACTTGTATTCAACCCGAATACAAAACGTCGGAAACTCCGACACTAGCTATCCCAAGCTAGATCACTTGTTTCTCGGGTACAAGTAAACCCAAAATACTCCGATTTTAGGTTCGGATCAACCTTTTCTTGTTTTGAAAATCCTCCAAAAATAAGAACAAAAAACTCACAAAGAGTTAGAAAATTTGAGCACGGATTAATACAATAACAGCTCCTTTAAATGAGCGAATATAACAATAAAAACTTTACTCAAATGAAGATCCCTTTTTCGGATTTTCTCAAAGTGGATGAACGCTTGAACAAATGCTTGAGAAGAGGTTGATTGTTGATTGAAGATCTCTTGAAAGCTTTGGAAGATCTCTAGATCAAGGTTGAACAATAGGCTTGAAAGATCCTCTCTTTGAAAGCTCTTGAATCTCTTTCACAATCTCTCGTGTGGATTTTGGATCCTCTTTTCTTTTTCTCTCAAATTATCTCGTGGATCCTCTCAATGAATTTTATCTCTCTTTTGATCTGCCGATTGATCTTCTTTTTTTTTCTCTCCAATTTGATCTGCTATTTAATCTACAATTTCTTTCACCATTTCAAGCATTTTATAGCATTAAAAGCAAGAGAAAACAATTTAGGCAGATAAAGAGCCGTTAGAGCAATTTTAGGAAGCATAAAAGGCAATTAAAACGGGCAAAAAAAATAGCCGTTGCTGACATTTTCCGCCTCAGGGGTCGACTCATGAGTCGACTCATGCTACAGGAGTCGACTCATGAGTCGACTTCTGTTGTACAGATCAGACAGTCTTGATTTCTGGATTTTTTGGCTCAAATCAGCAGAGGTCGACTCATGAGTCGACTCATGCCTTGTGGGTCGACTCATGAGTCGACTCACAGGTCGTGCCAAGCCAAAAATCCAGCGTGCCATGGGAATTTTTTTGCGTGCCAATCAGCTCATAGTGCCATGAGTTGACTCATGAGTCGACTCATACACTTCAAACCTTCATAACTTCAAAAATATAAGTCCAAAAACAATGAAATTTTCATCAATAGTTTACAAATCATTTGTTCTATCAAATGATACTATCAAATCAAAATTTTAGTGAAATTATGATTTTGCCCTTGAAGAGCATAAGGACTTTTTTAATTTAAAATTATTTGTATCCCTTCAATCTGCTTTGTAATCATCAAAATCAATCTAGAAGCAACAATCTTCCCCTTTTTGATGATGACAAAATATTTGAACAAAAATATTTATGTGTATGCATTAATTTCAAAAGAATACATTATAGGTGTATATGCTTGAAAAGAGTATGATTCTTTTGGCATGTAATATAAATAGTCATATGCAAAAATAATTTGTCCATTTGCTTAAGGGTTTGAAGATATGCTCATTTGATTATGTGATTTTGGTGTTAGAGCAGAAAACTTGTTTTTGTTATCAGATTGAGCTCTATTTTGAAAATTCCATTCTCATTTGATTTTAGTTTTAGCATCAGAGCAAAAAAATACTTATGTGCTTAAAAAAAAATTATGTGTGCCAAAGTATGTTCAAAAGTTGATTTTGAGCTTAAGTGTATTAACTCATTTTGAGCTTAAGATATATCAGAGCAAGAGAAAAGAAATAAATTTTGCAATGTATCAGAGAAAGAACAATAATTTTTACAATGTTATCAGAAAAGATTTTACAATGTATCAGAGTAAATGTTATAACATATCAGAGAAAATTTTACACTGTATCAGATTAAATTTTATCATGTATCAGAGCAAGTTAAAAGAAATTTTAGGGTGTATCAGAGTAAATCAAATTTCTTAAGATGTATCAAGGTAAATTTCAAAAGATATATCAGAGCAAGTTTGAATTTTAAAATATATCAGAGTATATAAAAAATTACTTATTTGCACTGTACTTATGATTTTGCTTTTGATGGATGGCTTTTTGTTTAATTTCTGTCTGATATCAAATTTCTCAAATTTTTGCTTAATTTCTCAAAATACCATTTTTGTTTAATTTCTCAAATTTTGTTTAATTTCTCAAATTTTTGTTTAATTTCTTCAAATATTTAATTTCTCAAATTTTTGTTTAATTTCTCCAATTTTTGTTTAATATCTCCAATTATCTCCAATTTTGTTTTGTTTAATTTCTCCCCCTTTTTGACATCATCAAATATGGTTAACTCTTCTTTATTTTTATTTTATTTTTTTTTTAATATTCTTTAATTTCTCCCCTTTTAGAGTTTATCATAGAAGTTTGCTCCCCCTTAATATAGCAATTATCAACAGCAAACAACAACAAGGAGAAGACAATTTTTCCACAAGAAGAATATATATAACCAAAATATGATCAATATCATTACAAAAGGTAGAAATATAAGTGAAAAATGATTCCATTAAAAACATAATTATTTCAATACATAATTCTTAAAAATAAAATTCAACCAGCTAATTGTCAATACATGGCCCCAAGGTATAGATCCTAGAACAAAATACTAACACCTAGGATCTAGTAAAGATCAAGATAAGTCAATGATCGGAGTCATCAGATATAGGGTGAGGAGATGATGGATCAGAAGTGCGTCCTCTACCCCGTCTGTCTCTGCCACGAGTGGAGGTGCTGGCACGAGCAGGAGAGCGAAATGAACTGGGTGGCTGAGAATGCTGAGAGGCCAAAGACTGAACAGAAAGGGTGAGTCTGATAGAATCAAGTACGTTCAGTGCTCTGGAAATAGATTGAAGTAGAGCAGTGAACTGAGTGGTAGCATGCTCACTCGATCCTTGGATTTCTTTCCTCAGCAATTCATATCCACCTTCTAGTGCTCCTCTGAGCCTACCAGCCTCTGCAGTGAGGTCTGTGACCTCAATGGTTGACTCCTGTGGCTTGGGATGGGCCAAAGCAAGGACTTGCCCCTGCAAGTCAAGAACTCTGCCAGTCAGTCTCCAGACTGTGTCCTCAAGCTGCTGTATCCTGATGGACTGATCTGATATCATTTGAAACACAGTGGAGATTTGGGGAGTAATGGTCTTATCAGAAGAGGTGGCTCCAGGTGCAAAAGAAGTACTACCCCACTGACTAGAGAGCAAGGAAGCCACACGCTGTGAAATATGCTCGATCTGATCGTCAGCCAGTCTGAGCTCTGAATGAGGTGCTCTACTCTCTGCCTGATACACTGGTGTGGGCATCCTAGTAAACTCTGAAGGGCCAGCCTCAGTATCAGGAATGAACTAGATATGTGGTGATGCTGCCCTGAAGTCATGGACAGGAGATGATGGATCTTCTTCTTCTACTCTGCCTTCAGTTCTGACTTCAGCTCTCTCTTCAGTTCTCTCTTCAGTTCTTTCCTCAACTCTCTCCTCAGATCCCTTGATCCAACCACCATCAGTCTTTGCAAATCCCATTCGATGCAGGGTGTGTTGGTTGAAAGTGTCCACATGAGAGAGCTTAGTAGCAGCCTCCCCCTCACAGCTAACTCCAAACCTCCTGAATACTCTAGTAAGGGCCATACCATAAGGCAAGTGTGCCTTGGATCTATTCAAAGTTTCTCTCATGGCCTCTATCATAAGTGCAGGGAGGTTCAGGGGGGTCTGAGTGATGACATGAAACATGACACATACATCTCTGCTGGAAAGTAAGTCATGTCTACCACTCCTAAGAAAGAAGAGCTTTGTTACTATCTGATGCAGGATCCTCATCTCAATGGACAAAATCTTTGCTTCCAATTTGTTTAAATTTCCTGAATAAGTTTCTCCTAAAATAATTCTGATCCCCTCTTCTTTAATTGGGAGTTCCATATATGAATATCCTTCACTAGGCAACTGAAGTATTTCTCCCAATATCCTAAAATCCAGGCAGATATCAATTCCCTTTACAGTTGAAGTCACTGACCCACTTCCATAAAGTAGGTTTTGGTAGAATTCTCTAACAAGGTCAACATAGGTGACTTCCTTAAGAGAGCAATAGAGTTCCCATCCTTGGTTTTTAATTTTGGTAGCAAAAGTAAATCCTTCTTCCTCAAAGAACCAAAAATCTATATTTTTTCCGGTTTCTACTTTTCTATCGGAAAGAGGATTCTTACTGGGGCTTAGGAGGGATTGAGAGGGACCTTGAGTAGGTACTGAAACTGGAGTGGGATTAGTTGAAGATTGAGCGGCTTGCCTTTTTTTTCTGACAATTTCTTCAGGCTCACGGATTGATTTTCTTCTTTGGGGAAGTTTCATCTTTGGAGCCATATCCACTATAGTAGTAGACAAGGAGACTTGAATTGAGTGGAGGAGGGATCACAAGAGAGTGAAGAAGGATTTTGGTGGAGAAAAGAAGTGGATTTTGGAAGATCGGTAAAGTGCTAGGGCATGTTCCAACCGCGCCAAGCAATGCGAGAAAGCACAGAAAATCCTTTTCAAGGAGGCGATTTTTGGTGGAGAGGAGGAGGGAGAATTGCCTTGAAATTAATCCTTGGATTTGGAGCAAAAAGAGTTGGAGAAGACGGCTTTTGGAAGAAGAACGATGGGAAGATGAGTCGTCTCACGAACAGGGTTTCAGTATAAAAACAATAAACCCGTTGAAAGTTGGTGGGATTTACTAGTTTGCCATTGAGTCGACTCATGGGGGTCGACTCATGAAGTTCAGAAAATCAGAAAAAATATGAATAAATTCCAAAAAAATTTGAAATTTTGAGTGAAGGAATTTTGCTCAATGATAAGTTCTTAGAATGATAAATTTGAGCTTTTGGGATCAGGATAGATGTTGAAAATTGAGCTCTAATCAATTCTTTGGAAATTAAGAAATTTTAGGCAAATGGATCTAGAATTCCTAGATTTCTCCTAATTTCACAGAATCTATCCTCACTAAGGGCCTTTGTAAAGATATCAGCTAATTGATTTTCAGTGCAAACATATTCAAGAATTACATTTTTGTTTTGAATATGTTCTCTTATAAAATGATGTCTTATTTCAATATGTTTAGATCTTGAGTGTTGAATTGGATTTTTAGATAGATTTATGGCACTTGTGTTGTCACATCTTATTGGTGTTTCATTAAGTTTGATTCCAAAATCTTCGAGTTGTTGCTTAATCCATAAGATTTGAGCACAACAACTTCCGGCTGCAATGTATTCGACCTCAGTCGTAGACAGTACCACCGAATTTTGTTTCTTGCTAAACCATGAGATTAGGTTAACTCCAAGAAATTGGCAAGTTTCACTTGTGCTTTTTCTATCTAATTTACATCCAGCAAAATCAGCATCTGAATATCCTAATAAATTAATTTGTGAGTCCTTAGAGTACCATAACCCTAGAGTTTGAGTACCATTTAAGTATCTAAGGATTCTTTTAACAGCATTCAAATGAGATTCTTTAGGATTAGTTTGATATCTAGCACATAAGCAAACACTAAACATGATATCAGGCCTACTTGCAGTTAAATATAATAATGAGCCAATCATACCTCTATAGTATTTTAAGTCTACACATTTACCTTCATCATCCTTGTCAAGCTTACATGAGGGACTCATTGGTGTGCCAATTGGTTTGCAGTTCTCCATTCCAAATCTTTTGAGTAGTTCCTTGGTGTACTTGCTTTGGGTGATGGAGATTCCCTCTTTTGATTGTTTGATTTGGAGTCCGAAGAAGAAGGTGAGTTCTCCCATCATGCTCATCTCGAACTCCCCCTGCATAAGCTTAGCAAAGTCTTGACAAAGGGATTCATTAGTAGACCCAAAAATTATGTCATCAACATAAATTTGTATAATTAGCATATCATTTTGATTTCTTTTAATAAATAGGGTTGTATCTACATTACCTCTTGAAAAACCATTATTCATTAGAAATTTGCTTAGCCTTTCATACCATGCTCTAGGTGCTTGTTTTAATCCATATAAAGCTTTATTTAATCTAAAGACATGATTAGAAAAAGCATGATTTTCAAATCTGGGTGGTTGTTCTACATATACTTCTTCAGAGATATATCCATTTAAAAATGCACTTTTAACATCCATTTGAAATAATTTGAATTTTATAAAGCAAGCATATGCAAGTAGAAGTCTAATAGCTTCTAATCTAGCAACAGGTGCAAAGGTTTCATCAAAATCAATTTCTTCTTCTTGATTATATCCCTTAGCAACCAGTCTTGCTTTATTTCTAATTACATTTCCATGCTCATCTAATTTATTTCTAAAGACCCATTTTGTGCCAAATATTGAATAATCTTTAGGTCTTGATACTAAGGTCCACACATTATTTCTTTCAAATTGATTAAGTTCCTCTTGCATAGCATTAATCCAATTATGATCATTTTCAGCTTCTTCAAAAGTTTTAGGTTCAAGATGAGATACAAAAGCACAATGATTAACTGCATCCCTTAGTGAAGAATGGGTTTTTACCCCATGCATAGGGTCACCAATAATTAACTCCTTAGGGTGGTTGTGAACATACCTCCATTCCTTGGGTAGGTCATTTGTACCTTGAGGTTGTTCTTGAATTTCTTCACCTCTTTCATTTTGTTCGTCTTCTTGATCCTTGTCTTTTAGAGTTGCTGAATCTTTCAGAGTGATCTCCTTCATACCTTCTATTAGTGGATCTGCATCATCAACACCCTCATTCTTCCTTGAAGGAAGATCGTTAGATTCATCAAAAACAACATGTATGGACTCCTCAACTACTAAAGTTCTTTTGTTGAAAACTCTAAATGCTTTACTAGTAGAGGAGTAACCTAGAAAGATTGCTTCATCTGATTTTGCATCAAATTTACCAAGTTTTTCTTTGCCATTATTTAATACAAAACATCGGCAACCAAAAATATGAAAATATGCAATATTTAGTTTTCTTCCTTTCCAAAGTTCATAGGGGGTTTTCTTTAAAAATTATCTAATTAAAGCACGATTTAAAATGTAACATGCTGTGTTAATTGCTTCCGCCCAAAAATATCTTGGAAGGTTGCTTTCACACAACATGGTACGGGCCATTTCTTCTAAGGTTCTGTTTTTCCTTTCAACTATCCCATTTTGTTGGGGTGTCCTAGGAGCAGAGAAGTTATGGCCAATTCCATTTTCATCACAAAAATTTTCAAAATCTTGATTTTCAAATTCAGTTCCATGATCACTTCTCATATTTTGAATTGAAAAACCTTTTTCATTAGAGACTTTTCGATGAAATTTAGTGAAAATATGAAAAGTTTCACTTTTGTGAGCCAAAAAGAAAACTCAAGTAAAATGAGAGTAATCATCTATAATTACAAAGCCATATCATTTTTCTCCTAGACTGGTGGTTCTTGTTGGTCCAAATAAGTCCATATGTAAGAGCTCTAATGGTCTAGAAGTTGAAACAGTGTTTTTGAATTTAAATGATATTCTAGTTTGTTTACCTAATTGGCATGCATCACAAATTCTATCCTTTTCAAAATTCAGTTTTGGCAAATCGAGAACTAAATCTTTCTTAATTAATTTTGAAAGAGAATGCATGCTGATATGTGCAAGTCTACGATGCCACAGCCAACTAGTCTCATTGATTTTAGCATTCAAGGATACTAGGCATTGCATGTCTAATTTGGCTAAGTCATTCAAATCTATCATATAAACATTGCCATGCCTATGTCCTATAAATTTAATGCCATCGTTAATAGGACTAGTCACAATGCAAACAGATGATTCAAAAACTACTTTATACCCTTTATCACAGAATTGACTAATGCTAAGTAAGTTATGCTTTAAACCTTTAACTAGTAAAACATTCTCAATGTATTTGGAGGGAGTGATACCAATGTTACCTATCCCGATGATCTTTCCTTTGCCATTATCTCCAAAGGTGACCATCCCTCCATCCTTAGCATCAAGTGTGATGAATTGTGATTCATCACCAGTCATGTGTCTCGAGCATCCGCTGTCAAGATACCATTTCCTGTTTCCTTCTTGGGATGCTAGACACACCTGCAAGCAAAGGTCAAGTTTCTGTCTTAGGTACCCAAGCTTTCTTGGGTCCTTTCAGGTTAGTCAGAATGGTTCCTTTTGGAACCCATATTTTCTTTGTGTTTGCATATTTGTTAATAAGACATGTGTATGATTTATGTCCTATCCTACCACAGTTGAAACAAGTAATATTTATAGACTTGTTACTTGAATAGTTTACATAAATATCCTTCAAAAATTTTTGTTTCTTCAGGGGTTTATAGCCAAGTCCAGCCTTGTCATATATAGCTTTCTGATTATCAAGAATCATATTTAGTTTGTTTGAACTTAAGGTGAACTTATCTACTATAGATTTCAGCTTGTTAATTTCATCCTTTAAGTTTTGATTTTCTTGAATCAAGGTGAATTTTTCAATTGACAGGTTTTCAGCTTGTTTCACTAAGGACTGATTTTCCAATTTCAGTTCTTTATTTTTCTTTCCTAGTTTCTTTAATTCATCAATTGAATCATAGAATGCTTCATGCAATTCTTCAAATGTGAATTCACTAGTGGATTCAGAAGTTACCTCATTTTCATGTGCCATCAGGCACAGGTTGGCTTGTTCTGTTGAGGTTTTCTCGTCGGAGCTTGAATCATCACTCGCACTCCAAGTCGCCATCATTGCCTTCTTTTTGAACTTTTTGTTGCCTTTCTTCAGTTGTGGACATTCGGATTTGAAATATCCCGATTTCTTGCACTCGTAGCATGTAAGGGGTTGATCTTTCTCTTTTTCTTTGCTTTGTTCCCCTTTTGTGAATTTCTTTCTCATCCCCTGTTTCTTTTTTCTTAGAAACTTTTTAAATTTTCGGGTGATGAGTGCCATCTCTTCATCCTGTTCTTCATCTTCAGTGTCATCCGTTTCATAATCAGGTGAAGTTGTGGATTTGAGGGCAATGGTTCTTTTCTTTTTGACTTCATCCTCTTGATGTTGCTTCATGCTAAGTTCATGAGTCATCAAGGATCCAAGAAGCTCTTCCAGAGGTAGAGTGTTCAAGTCCTTTGCTTCTTGGATGGCAGTCACCTTGGCTTCCCAAGTTCTTGGCAGTGACCTGAGAATCTTCCTTACAAGTTCACTGTTAGTATAAGATTTGCCAAGACTCTTCAAACCATTAATTATATCAGTAAAACGAGTAAACATAGCAGTTATGGACTCATCATATTCTATTTTGAACAATTCATATTTATGTACAAGCATATTTATTTTAGACTCTTTTACTTGATTTGTTCCCTCATGGGTTACTTCTAACCTATCCCATATTTCTTTAGCAGATGCACAAGTAGAAATGCGATTGAATTCACTTGCATCTAGTGCACAATAAAGAACATTCATGGCTTTGGCATTTAATTGTGCCAATTTCTTGTCAACCTCATCCCATTCTTTCTCGGGTTTGGTTGACTCCTCACCATCTATAATCTTGGTGGGTGTGTGAGGACCATTCACTATGATACTCCACATATCATAGTCGAGTGCTTGTATGAAAATCTTCATCCGAGCTTTCCAATAGGTGTAATTAGATCCATTGAAAAGTGGAGGTCGGTTGTTGATTGCCCCTCGGCTAGAGAAGTACCAACATAGGTTGCCATAGATCTTTGGCTCTTTGATTGTTAGATCAAAGAAGGGCTAGAGCACCGGGCTCTGATACCACTTGTTGCCCAGCTATGCAACCCAAGAGGGGGGGTGAATTGGGTTTCTAACAATTTTAGACTTAATTAATTACTTATGATGAATAAGAGAAAGATTTTAATTCAATATTAATTACCTAAAGCAGTATTGCAAGGATATAATAAAGAAATAAGATAAAGCGATAAAGCACACCACAAACACAAGGATTTATAGTGGTTCGGTGCCAACCTTGCACCTACATCCACTCCCCAAGCTCTTACTTGGGAATATCAATCCACTATACTTGTATTCAACCCGAATACAAAACATCAGAAACTCCGACACTAGCTATCCCAAGCTAGATCACTTGTTTCTCGGGTACAAGTAAACCCAAAACACTCCGATTTTAGGTGCGGATCAACCTTTCCTTGTTTTGAAAATCCTCCAAAAATAAGAACAAAAAACTCACAAAGAGTTAGAAAATTTTGAGCACAGATTAATACAATAACAGCTCCTTTAAATGAGCGAATATAACAATAAAAACTTTACTCAAATGAAGATCCCTTTTTCGGATTTTCTCAAAGTGGATGAACGCTTGAACGAATGCTTGAGAAGAGGTTGATTGTTGATTGAAGATCTCTTGAAAGCTTTGGAAGATCTCTAGATCAAGGTTGAACAATAGGCTTGAAAGATCCTCTCTTTGAAAGCTCTTGAATCTCTTTCACAATCTCTCGTGTGGATTTTGGATCCTCTTTTCTTTTTCTCTCAAATTATCTCGTGGATCCTCTCAATGAATTTTATCTCTCTTTTGATCTGCCGATTGATCTTCTTTTTTTTTTTTCTCCAATTTGATCTGCTATTTAATCTGCAATTTCTTTCACCATTTCAAGCATTTTATAGTATTAAAAGCAAGAGAAAACAATTTAGGCAGATAAAGAGCCGTTAGAGCAATTTTAGGAAGCATAAAAGGCAATTAAAATGGGCAAAAAAAATAGCCGTTGCTGATATTTTCCGCCTCAGGGGTCGACTCATGAGTTGACTCATGCTACAGGAGTCGACTCATGAGTCGACTTCTGTTGCACAGATCAGATAGTCTTGATTTCTGGATTTTTCGGCTCAAATCAGCAGAGGTCGACTCATGAGTCGACTCATGCCTTGTGGGTCGACTCATGAGTCGACTCATAGGTCATGCCAAGCCAAAAATCCAGCGTGCCATGGGAATTTTTTTGCGTGCCAATCAGCTCATAGTGCCATGAGTGGACTCATGAGTCGACTCATGCACTTCAAACCTTCATAACTTCAAAAATATAAGTCCAAAAATAATAAAATTTTCACCAATAGTTTACAAATTATTTATTCTATCAAATGATACTATCAAATCAGAATTTTAGTGAAATTATGATTTTGCCCTTGAAAAGCATAAGGACTTTTTCAATTTAAAATTATTTGTATCCCTTCAATCTGCTTTGTAATCATCAAAATCAATCTAGGAGCAACACAGAACAACTCTAGTGAGCTCTCATAATCCACCAGTAACACCTAGCAGTATGTAGTGGCAACCCAGTAGAACTGAAAATAAATCTCAAGATGTAGTTAACGTGTGATTTAGTCCCTCTATCATCAGACCCGACTAGATGGCAGATCATGGATAAATCGTCAAACCTCAACATTAGTCATATGATAGATTTGATTAGCTCAAGTCTAGTTGTATTTTTTATAAAAAAAATTTTCCATCTATCACATTACTGTGGCTACAGATTCTCAGACTTAGCTTCTCAAATTTTATAAGACTAGTCCTCTCTATCAAGGTTAATAGATCCCATCGTGATGTGCACCCTACTCTTACAGTGGACCAACTATTGCCAACATCCACTACAAGGGCTCATTGAAATCCATGTTTATATGTCAGTCAAACTCTAGCAGCCTTACTGTGAGCAGTTGCACCATCTCAGGTCAAAAGATCATTCACACAACTACAGCATCGAGACAATCACTGATGATCGAATAGAAATTCAAGTGATCTCTCGTATGATCATGCTTAGTATTATTTGTTCTCTAACAACTATCCGGCCTCGTCATCCAGTATCTCTATATTATAGACCAAAGACTCATCTGTCCTGGAGGAAGTGATCTATGCACCGATCTATCTGGATCAATCACTATCTTCATAATAATTCTATGATCGAGAGCATTTAGGAATTAAATATATGTCTCTAATTCTCAACACTTTGAGAATACGTATCGAAAGTTAATTTCATGGATGATTCAAGGACACATCATGCTTGAATAAAAAATAAATTTATTTTTTATTAATCAAATTAATATATAAAGTATAAAATTATATCTCAGATTTATTATAATGTATCAGCCATATTGATTTTTAGGACATATATCTAACAATCTGCCACTTGGACTAAACCCGATTGGCCACTAATCTAAGTCCTATCTTCTCAAGGTGGACTTTTATTTTTGGCTGACTCAATTACTTTATCAGTAGGTCTGCCATGTTATCCGTGGAGTCTACCCTTCACATCTCGACATGTTTCTTTTCGAAGTAGTCACATATGATATGATACCACCGCTCGATGTGCTTTGATTTCTGATGAGACCATGGCTCCGTAGCAAGTGCTATAGCTCTATTGTTGTCACAGTAAAGTGGTATGGCATCCGATGTCATAACTTTAAGTTTTGCGATGAACTTCTTAAATCAGAAGCCTTCCTTTGCAGTATCTGAAGCAGTGACATACTCAGCCTTTGTGGTCGAATCTACTATGATAGGCTGCTTGAAACTCTTCCAGCTGACTGTGCCACCATTGCAAACGAACACATATCCTGATGTTGACTTTCTATTATCAGGATCAGACATGAAGTCTGAATCAATATAGCCCTCGACTCGCAACTTTGAATCTCCTCCAAAGATCAAGAACAAATCTTTAGTCCTTCTCAAGTACTTAAGGATGTTCTTCACAGCTATCCAATGCTCTTCGTCTGGATTCGACTGATACCTGCTCGTGACACTCATAGCAAGAACAATATCAGGTCGAGTACACAGTATGGCATACATGAGGCTCTCTATGGCTGAGGCATAAGAAATCCTACTCATGTGCTCAACTTCCTTAGATGTGGTCGGACATATCATCTTGAAAAGATTAATACTATACCTAAGAGGTAAAAGTTCTCTTTTAGAGTTTTTTATGCTGAACCTCTTCAGCACCTTCTTTATGTATAGCTTTTGGGATAGGCCTATTATCCATTTAGATCTATCCCTATAGACCTTTATTTTGAGAATATAAGATGCTTTCCTTAGATCTTTCATGAAGAATTTTTTGGACAACCATCTTTTGACTGTGGTCAGCAAGAAAATATCATTTTCAATGAGGAGAATATCATCCATGTACAATATGAAAAATATTATTGCGCTCCCACTGACCCTTTTATATATACATGGTTCTTCTTTATTTTTGATGAAATCAAATGATTTGACTGCCTCATCAAAATGATGATTCCAACTCTGAGAAGCTTGCTTTAATCCGTATATGGATCTTTGTAGCTTGCAGACTCTATGATCACCATCACCAGTTGTGAAACCCAAAAGCTGCTCCAGAAAAATAGTTTTTACATCCATCTGTCAGATTTTATAATTATAATAAGCTACAACAGCAAGCAGAGTGCGGATGGATTTCAGCATGGCTACGGACGAGAAGATTTTCGATAGTCAATGCCCTCATGCTGACTGTAATCTTTTACCACAAGCCTACCTTTATAGGTCTCTACCTTATCATTGGCACCTATTTTTCTTTTGTAGATCCATTTATACCCAATAGGTACGATACCCTCAGGTGGATCCATTAAGGTCCAAACTTGGTTCAAGTGCATCGAGTCAATTTCTGACTTCATTACATCTAACCATTTCTCGAAATCGATATCAGACATCTTTTCGTCAAAGGTATTAGGATCATCATCATGGCCCCTATCTCCTATAAGGAATATTTTCTTTACTTCCTCCATAGGTATACCTATGTATCTTTCAGGAGGTCAGAAGATTCTACTAG